>NW_027266297.1:25650257-25957513 GCF_022045235.1 Haliotis cracherodii | reverse complement strand
TGAAATTATATATTCAACACGGAAATGTCACTCTTGTCGCTTGCGCCCAAGCGATGAGAAATTGGTTTGATGTTCTAACGTTATGAACATGTTTTCAGAAACAGTAAGATATATACTTCAAGCCTGAAGCATTAATTCTTTTCTATTAGTTGAATTGCAGTGATAAGACATTCTGTTCAACAGTTTTGAGATAATAAGCTAAAGAGGTACTAACAATTTAGAGTTTCAGACTTCTCAAAATTCACAATAAGAAAAATCAGAATAGCTATTTTTATTCTTGAGTGTGTTTTAAACTGTCACTGTGGAGGCTTACGTTATGTTTCACAAAGCGAACGTATCCAGTAACATATACAAACGCCAGGCGTTAAGTGGTAGCTTTGTGAAAAGGAACCTAGAGTGGTGTAAGTGATGGTTATATGCAACAGGAAAATTTTATTTACATCATGTATGTATGTATATATATTATGTACATTATGCATGCGTATTTCTATGTCAATCATAACAATAAATATTTATGTATTCCAAATACACCGACTTTTAATCACTTTCGTTTTCATAATATGCTTTCGGATACACATTAATTAAAGGGTCGGTGGGGTAGCTGAGTGGTCAAAGCGTTAGCTCGTCACACCGAAAGTCTGGGTTCAATTACCCATTACGCCCATTTTCTGATGTGAGTGAGTGAGTGAGTTGGGTTTAACGCCGCTTTTAACATTATTCCATTTATATCGCGGCGTGCCAGCTTAATGTGAGATCTCAGACGTTTACCACTTCGGTGAAACCCACGAGCACGGGTATGGTGCTGACAATCCTAGAAACATAATCGGGGGAACCGGGATTCGAACCCACAATCATAGGTTTCTGGCGTGTCCAGGGGACGCAACTCTGCACAGCGAATCGCGGCGCCTTAGACGACTGGACCACCCGTTCCCCCCATTTTTTTCTGATGTCCCGAGCAGTTATATTGCTGGAATATTGCTAAAAGCGACGTAAAACCATACTCACTCACTCACTAACTACGGATAAAATATTCCGACAATGGTAATTTCTAACACAGTTAAAAAAACCTACGTATTATCACAATGAAGCGATATGAAGAACGCTGACTTCAACTCAACCGGAATGGACAAAGTAAAACTGAATGTCTATGTCAAATATTCGCTTTCTCCTAACACTACATTACCTGCACATAAAAGGGCCAAATGGCAGATTTTACTGATTACCGTACAGATAGCATGACATTCGCAAGACAAGTGTATGTGCAAAATTAATTTGAGCGTTGTTCTTGGTGTTACAACGTGCATATGTCACGTGTCTAAATAATGTGAGCGTTGTCTTGTTGAATTTGCTCGTTATATATTGCAGATGGCTCGATTAAGTCAGACGTTTTGTCGAAAACACCGCGTTTTAAGTATATTATAGTTACAAACACGTCCTTATAAAGAGAATGGGTTCGAATCCCAGATTCGCCATGATAATGATGTCAGCACCATACCCAAGCATAAGGGTTTCACCACAGTTGTAAACGTCTGAGACTTAAAGAGCTTTAAACCCAAATATTTCACTCATTTATTAAGAGAGTATTCAAGTTATATTGAGTCCCCGTCTACAGACAATGAAACGGAACTCATCGCTGATGGCGTAGGCAACTACGGGGAAGTAATAATACTGAAACGCCGCGATATAACTGGAATACTGTTAAAAGCGGCGTTAAACCCAACTCATTCACTCACTCACTCACACACTCACTATAATACTGAAGCAGTGACCAAAGCATATTCATTTCATATGATTCATAATAAGGATGTTTTACCAGGATACTCTTTCTAATTTTGGTCTTTGATTTTCAAGTTTTGCGAAATATGAACAATCGGCTTTCAGTTTCAAAATGCTAACAAACTAATAAAAAAATGTCCATCCCGTGATTGTGAGATGAATGATTACCTTGTGTTACCAGGAAGTAGAACGTTACAAACACTGCTCCGGGCGTATACGGTGACTTGGCTTTATTTCCTTGTTTGATCGGTACGTGAGCTGCATAACCCAATAACAGGCACTGCAGCGTCTCGCGGGGGGGGGGGGGGGGGGGGGGGGGTGCACACTAACAAACTTAATGTAGTATTTCTGCTTATAGTCTTCATTTGATGATATTAAGATTAGGTACTTTCGATTTTATTCAAGGAAATAATTAGTTCCTCTGAGCTTAAGACCTATATTGAAACTAAAATGATGGGTATCATGTGCAGAACTACATCTGTTACATCTACTACCACCACTGTGTCTGTAACATAATTATACTACCACCATTACGTCTGTTACATCTACTACCATCACTGCGTCTGTTACATCTACTACCACCACTGCGTCTGTTACATAATTATACTACCACTATTACGTCTGTTACATCTACTACCATCACTGTGTCTGTTACATCTACTACCACCAATGCGTCTGTTACATCTACTACCACCACTACGTCTGTTACATCTTCTACCACCACTACATCTGTTACATCTACTACCACCACTACTTCTGTTACATCTACTACCACCATTACGTCTGTTACATCACTACAACCACTGCGTCTGTTACATCTACTACCACCACTGCGTCTGTTACATCTTCTACCACCACTACGTCTGTTACATCTACTGCCACCACTATGCCTGTTACATCTTCTACCACCACTGCGTCTGTTACATCTACTACAACCACTGCGTCTGTTACATCTACTACCACCACTGCGTCTGTTACATCTTCTACCACCACTACGTCTGTTACATCTACTGCCACCACTACGTCTGTTACATCTACTGCCACCACTATGCCTGTTACATCTTCTACCACCACTGCGTCTGTTACATCTACTACCACCACTACGTCTGTTACATCTTCTACCACCACTACGTGTGTCACGTCCACTACCACCACCTTCACAACCACCGCGTCTGTTACATCTACTACCACCACTACTTCTGTTACATCTACTACCACCACTACTTCTGTTACATCTACTACCACCATTACGTCTGTTACATCTACTACCACCACTGCGTCTGTTACATCTACTACCACCACTGCGTCTGTTACATCTACTACCACCACTACTTCTGTCACGTCAACTACAACCACCTCCACAACCACCATGTCTGTTACATCTACTACCAACACCTCATCTGTTTCATCTTCTACCACCACTACGTCTGTTACATCTTCTATCACCACTGCGTCTGTCACGTCCACTACCACCACCTCCACAACCACCACGTCTGTAACATCTACTACCACCACCTCATCTGTTACATCTTCTACCACCACTACGTCTGTCACATCTACTACCACCACCTTATCTGTTACATCTACTACCACAACCACGTTTGTCACATCTACTACCACCACCTCATCTGTTACATCTTCTACCACCACCACGTCTGTAACATCTACTACCACCACCTCCACAACCACCACATCTGTTACATCTTCTACCACCACCTCATCTGTTACATCTTCTACCACCACTACGTCTGTCACGTCCACTACCACACCTCCACAACCACCACGTCTGTTACATCTACTACCACCACCTCATCTGTTACATCTTCTACCACCACTACGTCTGTCACGTCCACTACCACACCTCCACAACCACCACGTCTGTTACATCTACTACCACCACCTCATCTGTTGGACCCATTTAAGGTGTCCCCCGCCGTGATATCGCTGGAATATTGCTAAAAGCGGCGTTCAACTATACTCACTCACTCACCCACTCACTCATCTGTTACATCTTCTACCACCATTACGTCTGTTACATCTACTACCACCACTGCGTCTGTTACATTTACTACCACCACTGCGTCTGTTACATTTACTACCACCACTACGTCTGTTACATTTACTACCACCACTACGTCTGTTACATCTACTACCACCACTACGTCTGTTACATTTACTACCACCACTGCGTCTGTTACATTTACTACCACCACTACGTCTGTTACATTTACTACCACCACTACGTCTGTTACATTTACTACCACCACTACGTCTGTTACATTTACTACCACCACTACGTCTGTTACATTTACTACCACCACTACGTCTGTTACATTTACTACCACCACTACGTCTGTTACATTTACTACCACCACTGCGTCTGTTACATTTACTACCACCACTACGTCTGTTACATTTACTACCACCACTACGTCTGTTACATTTACTACCACCACTGCGTCTGTTACATTTACTACCACCACTACGTCTGTTACATCTACTACCACCACTATGTCTGTTACATCTACTACCATCAGTACGTCTGTCACGTCCACCACCACCACCTCAACGTCTGTTACATCTTCTACCACTCTACGTCTGCCACGTCCACTACCACCACAACCTCTGTCACGTCCACTACCACCACTATATATGTTACATCCGTTGATATGACAACATATAGTCCGTCAGTATTTGCAGCCACGTTTGTTTAAGAAACACCAACACATCGGTGAGTGAGTCAGTAAAACCCACATGGTTCTGTCATGGAGATCATATCACAGCAAATTGCGGCGTATTAGCGTTTCCCGGGAATGTTATATTTGACCATACTTTATTAAGGAAGATTATTTATTTGTTGTTTATCGCCGCACTCAGCAATGTTCCAGCTAAATGACTGCGACCTGTAAATAATCGAGTCTGGATCAGTGAGTGAGTGAGTGAGTTGGGTTTAATGCCGCTTTTAACAGTATTCCAGTTATATCGCGGCGTGTCAGCTTAATGTTAGAGGAAAGCCCGAAGTGATGCAGGTCTCAGACGTTTACCACTTCGGTGAAACCCACGAGCACGGGTATGGTTCTGACAAACCTAGAAACATAATCGGGGCGAACCGGGATTCGAACCCACAACCATAGGTTTCTGGTGTGCCCAAGGGACGCAACTCTGCACAGCGAATCGCGGCGCCTTAGACGACTGGGCCACCCGTGCCCCCGAGTCTGGATCAGACAATCCAGTGATGGACATTGTGAACAATGATCCACGTCGTCGGGGTACGATGACACGTGACCGTGCCTGAATTATTTCTGGTAGCCTTTTACGACCAGCATAGGCTGCCGAGTTCCAATTCTAACCAGGATTCTTCATAGGGCATTACATCTTCCCGAGGCAAGGGAGTTAAGTGACTGTCAGTCTATGCATAGTCCAATCAAAATCGCGTAAGGAGATCGACATCCGGTTCGTAAACAACATGGATTTCAACGTGCAGTTTTCGGTCGAGTGCAGGATTTGCAAAAGATGTGTACCGTCAACTGGGCGATGACACATATTTTCCAAATCTTTTCCTGTGTTTAGTCAAGGTTCTCACGTGTTTTGATGCACTTTGCTAGGAAAGACTCGTTATATTACAATATATATCTGCTCATCGATCAGAACGTCATGACTGGGCACCGCCATTTTGTTTGAAGCAAGTGCAAATGATATGAAAGGTGGAATATAATTGGTCAATAGGAGGGACATAACTCGTAATAGCCACTGGTGGCGTTACGATCAACCCCCAAAATACCGGCCTAGTTCGGCAAGGGTAGAAACTAGACCTTTAGGGTCAGTTAACTCCCTTGCCTCGGGAAGATGAGAGTGAAAAGGAAGCAGGCATAACATCGTTGCATGGGGCTTATAGCAAGCCGCTAAAGGTAACATTATTTGCATATGTATTGGATCATGATACCAGGTTTACGGTGTTGTTTATCGCATCTACATCACTGTATGACTGATGTCTGTGTAGAACCAATCAGAATAGAACATATACGCTCTTGCAGGAGTGGTGGGTTATCTACCCCTGTCTATATGTTCTTAAATATTCCTTGTTATCCATACCCAGTTTGAAACAGAAATGTTGAGAAATATGGTTATTGGTCAAATTACAAAGACTAGAGTCTTACATTCAACGTGAAGTAGTAAGTGAAGGGGCGGTCGGGTAGCCTAGTGGTTAAAGCGTTCGCTCGTCACGCCGAATACCTGGGTTCGATTCCTCCATGGGTGCAATGTGTGCACCCATGTCTGGTGTCCCGAGCAGTGATATTGCTTGAATATTGATAAAAGCGGCGTAAAATCATACTCACTCACTCACTTACCCACTCATCCCGTGCTCATCTCCGTTTTACTGCGTGGTTTTGAAAATACTTTCCCTGTACTTGATCCACTTTAATATTGACAATGTGTGCACACACCATTGTGCTGAATACAAACACCTAAAGATTATCAGGACAAGCTTTCATGTGAAATAAATCTGAACACTTGTCTTTAAAGGGGAAGTGTACACGCAAAAATCACTTTCTTTCTTTTTCTAAACAAAACGCAATTTTAGAATTAGTTCGTATCTGTGTTTGAAAATATACACTCATTTTTTTTCACAGTGAAAGTAGGAAGCTCACAATAGTGTGAAAGTGATATGCCGTTATGAGGCCTTCGTTTTACGAGCGAAATAGGCCTGAGTTATCCCCCTTAGATTATGACGTAATTGGTGCCAATTCAACTGGGTCCCTGTCTATTCTCAACGCAAAAGATATCAAGGACCAGTTTGCGGTAAAACAACATGGTCTACGACACACTCCGGCGCAGTGGTGTCTCAGCATAACACAATTCTGGCTGGCATCTGAGAAGCTAGAATCACAAAACTGTACCTACACCACGTGAAGCGGCTCTAACAAAGCATGATGACGTCATAATGTTTATCAATTGGCACCAATGACGTCATATTGCAAGGGGCATAAGCCATGGTGTTTTTGTTATGGAAATAGAACACTTGGTAAATGTGAAAAATATGAATCGTTTTAGTGCAAAAAATATGTTAATTAAATATGATGTTTTTATATTTTTGTCTATGACACTTCTATGTTAACACTTTTAATGTGGAAAAAGTACAAGAAAAAATGGTTCATTTCCGTGTGAACTTGCCCTTTAACTCAGTTTATATTGCAAGAGTGCGATTTCAATACCAGTAACGTGGGACCCGGGAAGATCAGGGTTAGAATAGGTCTTCAGCAACCTCTGCTTGCCGTGAAAGGCGACTAACGGGATCGGGTGGTCAGGCTCACTGACTTGGTTGATGTCATCGTATCCTAATTGCGTGGATCGATGCTCATGATGTCAATCACTGGATTGCCTGGTCCAGACACGATTATTTACAGACCGCCGTCATATGGCTGGACAATTGCTGAGTGCGGCGTTAAACAACAAACAAACAAACAATACAAGTAACGCGGACGTACTGAATTGATGTTAAAGAGAAATGTGACGAATGTGATGATTCACTGAGGAACAGGATGTTCCGTTTCCTAGATGCGACGGATTCGATCCGAAGGGTCATGAAGAACACAACAAATATGAAATCACTAAATCAATTGACATAAATAGACTACGTGCTTTGTTTATTTTGCGATTATTAATCGAAAAGTGGTATGTTTACGAAAAAGCGTCCGTTTCTGAAAAATATATTACAGAGCATTATATCAACCTGTCTTGAAGATACATAGGCCTACTTTAAAATAGTACATCAAATGACCTGTGAAGATCCGGGGTAAAATAGGGCTTCAGCAAACCCATGCTTGCCGTAAAAAGCGACTATGCTTTTCGTAAGTCGCCTCTTACGACAAGCATAGTCGCCTTTCACGGCAACCATGGGCTGCTGAAGACACATTCTACCCCCGAAACCTGGTAAGAGTATATGTCCTCAGCAACCTATGCTTGTCGAAAGAGACGACTGAATGGATCGGGTTGTCAGGCTCGCTGACTTGTTTGATGTATGTCATCAATTGCTTGGATCGAGGCTCATGATGTCAATCACTGGATTGTCTAGTCCAGACTCGATTATTTACAGACCGCCGTCATATAGCTAGAATATTGCTGAGTGCGGCGTTAAACAAAACTAATACATACATACATATAGTATATCAAACTGAGATTCTCAACGAAAAAACATTTAAAATTACAATAATACCAAAAAGAAAAAGAGCACATCTGAGTACTGATTCCCCCTTATATACTGAACCGCAAAAGAAACGTCACATGGATAGAAATATGAGAAATCTTATTTGTCCAAACATTGTAAACATACTTTAAGACTTTTTAAAAAAGATGAAACTGATCAGAAACGTTGAAATTAAAGATTCAAATATTCTTAAAGTGAAACCACAACATTAGTCTCTGAGAAAGTGGCATCATAAGTCCGTATCTCGTGTGTCCGCCATGTTCAATGATGACTGCCGTGCAACATCGATACATGGAATGGATGAGGCGGTTTATGAAGGCCATAGGCACTTGAGCCCACACTCTGAGGAAAGCCCGACGCAGTTCAGCTGCAGTTGTCGGCCCTAGTCGGACGTCATTCAGCCGTCTTTGAATCTCGTCCCACAGGTGCTCAATTAGGAGATAAACCTACTGTATTTTGAAATTTGATGTAGTCCCACTGTAGAATAGAAACCTCTTTATTAAAATTTGGAACCGAGCGCTGTAGCGCGAGGTTCCAAATTTTAATAAAGAGGTTTCTATTCTACAGTGGGACTACATCAAATTTCAAAACACAGTAGGTTTATCTCCATTCTACCATGACGGCAACAACGCTTTGAACATGGTGCTCTCTTGCAACGCGTAATAACACAGGTGCACAGGTCCGCAATCTTAGAACATTCCGAAAAGTGGTCACAGGTAGTATATATGTAACAAATATTACTAAAGTTTAAGATTAAAAAACACCAAAGTCGTGAGTAGTTCATAATAAGTATTCAAAACACTTAGTTTTTCAAACGAAGTTGACAAATAACACTCCTAACTTAATCCAAAGAGAGATGTTTTAAGTTCTATCAAACTGTTGCACACTGTTGAACACTGTGGACTTGGCTGTCGTTTCTCGGAAATTTGTGAGAGAGGTCATTTCTTGGAAATCGAACATGCCATCATTTCTATTGTAGGGGTGACGGGTAATAGAAAAAAGGTTTTAAAATGCAAAACGAATATATTTCTACAGCAAACGTTATGAATTAACATTCTAATATACACTAAATATGTTTAAGAGTTATTAGTTAGATAGCAATTACCCCCAGTAAACAATAATAACATCAAAGTAAATGCCTCTCTACCCCGAACTTGGATGTGGCAGAACTTGACCTAAATCACGGTTACTAACACCTCACAGCTGTCAATGGCTGACAATCATGTCTTTACATTAACTTGATCTAGTTAAAAGAAGCAAGATGACAACCCCGATCTATGATGTGGTTCAACATTTACCTGTAGATTTACTGGGATTGATCGAGCCTGCTGGTACATCCATATGATTACTAATGGAACTGAGTATGACTGAACAGCCGCTGTTTAGGCTGCAGACGAGACGGATATTTTGAAACGAGGAATCTGCATGGTTTGACCTGTCAATTTCAAGATTTCACGGATCCAACGCCAAAAAGTGACAGAACTTAGACATTTCTGGTCCAGAAATAGTAGGTCGTGTATACTTTCCATAATTGTGCGTGTTCTGAAATGAATTTCATCAAGTTTGATAAGCTGTCACTTCAGTTGGGACATTGTTTTCGTGGACTTTCGAAAGGGAGTGTTTTCTGATGGACTTTCAAATTCCCACCTGCCAAATTCTAACCGTGGTGGTTGACGGAGATGGCAATGGATATCGATCAGAAAAAGGTTTGTAAACACCATGTTGTCATGAATAAAATGTCTTCAAACACATTTTATTATGTTATATTTCACTTTCATTGTCGGTTGTTTCAATAATGAAATTAACTGTACGTGGGTTTAAGAAAAAGCTACCAAAAAAATGAACAATTATTATTTTCTCAACAAAATTTATTAGATATCACTCTTTCACTAATTTTGAATGTGTGAATCTTTGAATTATACCTCCCCACCCTGAATTGAGAACCGTCCTAACGTGTCCCGGTTGTCACTGTATCTGCACTACACTCTCAGTTATGGCTGCCAAAGAAATTGTTAACAGTAACAGCTAGTGCTGTTAAAGAATTGCAGGAAACCAGAAGACAACCCACTACTGTGTGTGTGATGCTGTTCAACATTGACACGTTGACTATCCCTGCTGATGTGATGTTGTTTTTTCAAACAATTTTTATAATGTTATATTTTACTTTCATTGTCGGTTGTTTCAATGAGGAAATAGCTTAAATTGTACCGATTCTGGTCACCATAGAACATTTCCCTAACAGTTTCATAACATTTCATTTGTAAGCAAAAGATATGCCTTTGTTAAATCTTTTAATGTCATCATCGAAGCAGTCAGGGTTGCGGCCTAGAACGCCCCAAACAGCCGATATCAAACTACCGTATTTCCTCTATTTGACACTATACACCGTCTATTAATTTCGCGAGAGCCCTTGACTCAGCGTGTATTAGAGACCTGTCTGGTATTTGAGACCCCGCGTGTATTAGAGGAAATATAGATATGTTTTACAGTTCATATATGGGGGTGATCGATCGGCAGCCATTTTGTGTGAATCGATATGTAGGCTATCTATGTATTCATACGCACGTTTTTTTTGTGAAAAGGCTTAATATATTTGAAAGGGGTTTCTGTAGCAAAAAGGAAACCTCTTTTTAACCAATCAGAATCAAGCATTCATCAATGTCATGGTAGAATGTGATTTAAATCGGGACTGAGGGCAGGCCTCTGCATGGTTCTGATGCCATTCTGTTGGAGGAAGTCTCTTGTTGCCCTCGCAGTGTGGACAAGGTCGTTATCATGCTGAAACTCGTGCATCAGGTTACCATGGCCGTTGCCGTGGTGTCTTTGGGCGATCGGTTTTATTGTCATCTGCTTTGTTTTTTTATCATCAAATTTCATTTTTCCTGACAAGGTAATGTTAAATTTTAGAAACTTTGACAAAAATTACTCGGATGTTTCAATGACAAGTTTTCATGCAATGTTACTTCGGGTGACGTTTCTTTTGCGGTTCAGTATATAACATTGCTTGTTTTCAGTATTTTTTCCTTTGAGTACAGTCATCGTTGAACGGTAATACATATCAATTGGCTTTGAAAACACAGTTTTCATGCAATGTTACTTCGGGTGAAGTTTCTTTTGCGGTTCAGTATATAACATTGCTTGTTTTCAGTATTTTTTCATTTGAGTACAGTCATCGTTGAACGGTTATACATATCAATTGGCTTTGAAAACACTTACATAAATACGCTTATTTACTGTCACATTGTTTCTGGGACCCCCATTGCACTGCAGGTAACTTCTTGTCTTAAAGTCTTAAGTTCTCGTCGGAACCGAGGATCGAAAAACCCATAAAGGAAACAGTTAGATATGTTCGTGATGTAAGGAAAGTTATACAACACAATTCCAATCCTGTACGACAAGATGATACGCCCATATTCCTCGCTGACACGAAAGATAACAAATAAAACGAGAAACGGAAGACATGCTATAATGTACACCACGGTGATCATGAAAAAGATAAAAGTCATCTTCTTCCAAGGGAGTCTTGGCCCCGATGAGGTGGAGGTAGGGCCCCCTCCTACTTCAGGGTCATCTCCCCGTACCTCGGATGAAACACCTAAATCTTCGATACAGACGTAGCCTTGTGGTGTTTCACTGTCAGAAGTCTTTTCAAGCTCACTGTCACTGTGGTTAGAGATGTCATCTGTATGGGTAAGGATTGCTGATGAACGATCTATGATTTCGTGTAATGATGCTGATGCCCTGATGTCGTTTGTTTCGAAGGAAACATCAACAGAGGCTTGGCGGTCTGGGAGTCTAGCATTACCAATGTCTTCGGTTAGAAGATTAGGAGAAGAAGACGCAATATTCTCCTGTGCTTTTGCCTTGCGAGATTTAGTGGATCTGTACTTCATTGAAAAGGCTCGTTTTGATCCTACAGGAAGTTCTTCTACTTGGGCATCCTTCCTTCTTTGAATCGTCCTAATATAGTTCATGTCAGAAGTAGGGTACCACGTTTCTTGGGACTCTGCGTTTTTCCTTTGTTTAGATTTACTTGATTCAGATCGTCTAGTTAAATCTCTCAGCACTTCTTTATTGACATACCTTAATGAAGAAGATGTGGATTTAGCTTTAGTTGTAGAAAGGCGTCCAGAAACATCTTTTCGTGAGTCTTCTGATCCCCCGACGACAATATCGCAATCTTCTTTTCCCGATGTCATAATGTCCTCCCCGGATATGGCTTTTCTTGTTTCCTTCTGTGAAGTGATTTGGCTGCAGTTGTTCATGGATGTCCCCGACTCACAATCACCTGTCTCAATCACTGTGACGTTTGAAGAGGTGTCAACTGAACTTGGGTAAATTGGTCTTTTCCGCAAAATCATCCTTCTACTTAACTTCCGTATCTTCATCCCAATCAGTGAATACATTATTATCATAATTGGAAGAGGAACAAAAAATGGCAAGCCCATGCACGCAAAATAGAAATATGTCCATAAACTTGTTTGTAAGCCTTGATTTACATATTTGGTTGAAATGAGTGCCTCTGCTCGATATTTCCCTGTCGAGTCACTTGAAACTATCATCCGAAGTGCTGTCATCGTGGCCATAAGAATACATAACCCGACGACCAGACGTCTAGCGAGTGAGGGTGAAATCTGCTTCTTCTGACGTTTACATATTCTCCGATATCTGTCAATAGACACCAGGGGTAGGATCATCACTGACACCTGTAGGAAATATATCCGAACCATTTCTAGACGGGCAAGGTGAAGATTGCTGAACACATCCCCGAAGCGTAAAAGTAGGACTTTATAGGGTAAGCAGACACACGTGATCAGGTCAAAAACAGCCAGGGATAGAATGAACATCCTTGTGGTGGACTCCTTAAATCGTTTTCCGTATACATACAAAATCAAAACGTTTCCTATGATCCCAACTGGCACAAATACTGACACCATAATTATGACAGGTACGTTCTTTTCATAGTTACCCAAAGTACTGTTTGAAGCCGCCTCAGCCATCGCGCGACTGTTGTAGATCACACAACAAATGGCGTATTTCCCCTTCTTTTATTCTTATCCAGGTCCATGAGAGGGACAACGTGCAACTGGGCAAGGGACGTACCGCGGTGAACAGGCCAAAGACACGAGTGTCTCTTACCCACTGTAATGCATATGTTGCTTTAAATCTCCATATATCCGTCCGCGTATTTTACCGAAACCGATACAGATGATTGTTGCGAGACTGCTGCGTTGATCAGATCATGATTCAACTAAATCATAACGAAAGTATCCTTTAATGAAACCCAAGTGACTGTGACGAGACCGAGGGCGGATATGAAAGCTGAACCACAGTCGGTGTTTGTGTTGGATCTGACGCAAATATAGGAGGGTTATGGCATAACGTTTTCCTCGTTGCAGCGTGCGTGGGTGTGGTGTGACCCAGTATCGAGACCTGGTTTTGTTTGTTTTGTATTTTGTTTAACGCCGCACACAGCAATATTCAAGCTACATGACGGCGGTCTATAAATAATCGAGTCTTGACCACACAATCCAGTGATTGACATCATGAGCATCGATCCACACAATTAGGATACAATGACATGCACCAACCAAGTCAGTTAGCCTGACCACCCGATCCCGTTAGTTGCCTCTTTCGACAAGCATAGTCGCCTTTCACGGCAAGCATGGGCTGCTGAAGACATGTTCTACCCCCGAAACCTGGTAAGAGTATATGTCCTCAGCAACCTGTGCTTGTCGTCAGAGACGACTGAATGGATCGGGTTGTCAGGCTCGCTGACTTGTTTGATGTATGTCATCGTATCTCAAGTGCGATGATCGGTGCTGATGATGTCAATCACTGGATTGTTCTGTCATACATTTACAGACCGCCGTCATATAGCTGGAATATTGCTGAGTGTGGCGTAAAGAAACAAACAAACAAAAAAGGTGGTTGGGTGCGTCTTTTTCTCTTCTGGAGTTTTTAGATGACGTGTTGTCGTGGTGTCCTGTGAATCTTGTGACAGTCCTGCAACAATCAGCTCCAGTTATTAAAATATACAACGTTGTAATCACACGCCGATGCTCAATGCTCCGTGGTCTAGTGGTAGAGCGGCCGCCCGGAGATCGGAAGGTCCAGGGTTCAATCCCCGATCGCGTCATACCAAAAGACGTTAAAAGATGGTACTTGTTGTTACCCTGTCTGGCGCTCGGCATTAAGGGGCTAAGACAAGGACTGGTCGGCTCGGAGTCAGTATACTGTGTCTGAGTGGGGTATTCATGTTAAACTGCGGCATGGTATCTCAGTGAGCTAGCACTATAAATCGGCATCAGTCCAAACTAGTACAAGCAGCCACACACACACACACACACACGTACATGCACGTCGCTATATAAGTGCAATTATCTTGGACGCGACGTTAAACCCCATTTCACCTCACAACCTCACCTCGATGCTTAATGGTATGTCTGTTGCAAATCAGGGGCGGTATCCCAGTGGTGAAAGCATTGGCTTGTCACGCTGATTCGATTTCTCAAAGGGTACAATGTTTGGAACCTGAACCTGATTGTATTTGTTAAAAAATCGATGTATTCAAAATGCAAAACGTTGTCGAGTGTGATTTTGTACATTAATATAGGATTTGAACCCCTGTAGGAGCAGAGGCAAACACGCATGCACGCACAATCGCACACACACGCGCTGGTGTTGTCGTTGAATGCCTGCCCAGAAGGCGGAGGTCGATAGGTAAACACACACGCACGCACGCACGCACAATGCTGCTGAGCTTGTGATGTAACTCCATCAACAGCAAAACAACATCGACCAAGTTCAAGTAAATATAAAACATCAACGCCCTGTTTGGGGAACGGGTGGCCCAATCATCCAAGGCGCCGCAATTCGCTATGCAGAGTTACGTCGCCTGGGCACACCAGGAATCTATGATCGTTGGTTCGAATCCCGACTTTACCTGCCTCACAATCCCCACTTCATGTGCTGTTGGGACCGACCACTAACCCCTACTTTACACTATCACTGCTCCTCACACCATACTATGCTTCTCGCAACGCCTGTTGAGATTAATGCAGATACATTCTTCTCATAAAATGTTTATCACATAGAAGGGATAGAGCATTGCTTTCACCACAAGCACTCCAATCAGGTATGTTTTCTGTTTTGCTGTTTACGCCATGCATTCATGCTGTATTTGAAACACAACAATGATACAGACTATTTGCTCTCATGCTCTCATTGCTACATCGAGCCAACAACAGATTATCCGTGTCACCTTGACATGTGAACCTGTCCTGCTCAGAAACGGAAGCTATATATTCATAGTTCAAACCATCTTCCCGAGGCAAGAGAGTTAACTGACTATAAAAGTCCTGTTTCCATCCTTACCGAACCAGGCTGGTATTATGGAGTTACATTTTGGCTGGACTAACGAGTCTATGCATAGTCCAATCAAAATCGCGCAAAGAAATCGAAATCCAGTTCGTAAACTGCAGGATTTGCAAAGCATGTGCACCTCCAACTCGTTGTCAGCAGCTATTTTCCAAATCTTTTCATGTTTAAATCAAGTTGCTCACGTGATTTGATGCATTTCGCGATGTAAGACCCGTTTTATCACAATATAGATCTTGGTTATTGATCAGATCGTCCTGACCGGGCGCCGCCATTTTGTCTGAAGCAAAGCAAGTGATACGAGCGGTGGAATCTGATTGGTCAATAGGAGAGGCTTAGAAGGGACATAACTGGGAATAGCCACTGGGGGCGCTACGATCGAACCAAGGAATTCCTGTCTTGTTCGGCAAGGTGGGAAAGTGGACTTTTAACGTCAGTTAACTCCCTTACCTAGGGAAGATGAGCCCAAACATGAAGAATGAGTGTGTGATTTGGGTTTTAACGTTTTACTTTTTCATCAATGATTATTTAATGGTATAAGCTTTCTTAATTATAATTAATTGTCTTAAATCTATTATTTCAAAGTTCATATGTTCAAAAGGAGGGGAGGTTGAATGATACCATTTTTTAAAAACCCTTTAAAGCTTCATTAATCATTGATGTTTTACGTTTGTATAACGTTTTGTATTCAAAAAACATTGTCATTTGCTTTTAATGTGTTCATTATAAGCTGGAATGGACATTTCGTGAAACGGTTTTTTAAGAAACAAATAATTTGGACATTGTCTTGTTTAGGTTTTCTTAAAATAATTGTGAACAAGGATAAATCTGTAGTGGTAAGATAACAGCGATTATGTCAAGGATATCCGGTCCTGGAGCTACATGACACCCAGATATCACCTCACATCTGCTTTCTAGGCGTGTAGGATCCCGGTTTGGGATAGGTCCCCAACAACCTGGTCGTAGGATTGGATAGTTGATCATAATATCAATCACTAGACTGTCGATTATGGATGGGCCACCGTTATGCAGCTGGGATATTGCTGAGTGCAGCGTTAAACAAGAACAATCAACAAATGAAACATTTATCTTTTCGGCGTTTTATATAACCTTAATATACCTTTTACATAGCTCAGTACTGAGGGGTCGGAAGTTGTTTGTGAGTATCTGTGAGAGTCAAAAGCCGTATTTTAGTTGTAGTTATAAACACATACCAGCTTGATGTGGGGGAAAAGGTGAGAATGAGGCAGGCCTTTGATGTCTTCAAGTGTGTGAAACCCACGACTAAGGAGGACCCTCATAGATCAAGGTACCAATTATAAATGGCTACGAATAGGGCCCTCACAGATCAAGGTACCAATTATAAATGGCTACGAATAGGGCCCTCACAGATCAAGGTACCAATTATAAATGGCTACGAATAGGGCCCTCACAGATCAAGGTACCATTTATAACCGGAACGGATCTTTGATAGGTACCAGTGGTCTAAACAACGAATTGCGGCACCTAAAATCGCTAGGCCATAACAGTACTCAAAGCCAACACCTGAAACTTCCAGCTTGACCCAAACCAACCCAGCCAGATCCCTGTAGTGACATTGTTGCAAGACAAGTTACAATAACCACTTTGGTTAATAACGTTGACTGGAAGTAAGAATATACGATCCTGTAATGAAAGAGACGTGACTAAAAAAACCCTGTATCAATTCAGTATTCTCAGTAAAATTAACTGCAGCTGATAGATCCTGTACTCGATGTCCAGGATACCAGGATGTCTGTGATTCCCATAGTTCTCTCTGTATGCGCTGGGGCGGTCGGGTGGCTTAGTGGTTAAAGCATTAACTGGTCATGCCGAAGACCCGGCATGGGTACAATGTGTGAAGCCCATTTCTGGTGTCCCCCGCCGTGGTATTGCTCGAATATTGCTAAAAGCGGCGTAAAACCATATTCACTCACTCACTCACTCACTCACTGTGTATGCGCCAATGATGTGTTTTAGCAGTCGTTAACACACAGTAAGATTTAGGATTTGCTCAATGGCTGCTTTCATTAAGACTAAACAACGATTGGGTTGTTTAAGCTGAGAAGCATACCTACCACCAACATGATGCCGAGAAGATGAGAATCTCGGTTCATTTGATTAACCGGACCGTAATGTTGATTCAACTGGCTCTTACTGAAACGTTGGCACTTGATGAAGTGACTACACTGGGGCGACCGGCCCTTGTCTCTCTCTCTACTGATATCTCTAGAGATTTCTGCGGGCTTCTTCGGAACTGGCCAGGCCTCATATTCAAATGCTGCATCTATAAATATGACAAATGATTCTTCCCTGTGATTTCCTTTTAACTTTTTCACTGTAAATATGTTTTAGCTTCCCGTGTACATTATATCATTTCAAGTTGTTATATATATTTCTCTTAACTTAATTTGTCGGAATAATAGCTCTAAAAAGCTAAAATAAATGTTATAGTGTGACCTGTAATTACCTGTTAATTGTTTCTCGTATGTTGTATCGCGGTTTATTCGATGAAATAAATCTCAGTGTCTTGGTTCGACCAGTCACATCACTACTCTTCAGACACTTTTTTTAACTATCATGGTGCAAATTGTTTTGACACACCAGATAATTCGATCTCCGCTCCGTGTCCCCGGTGTCTCTAAGACATCAAAGTCTATGTACATGTTTGTTTTTATCTTTCAGTCAGTTTTTAGAAATATCGATTTCACCGTGTGCGATATATGCAGTGCTTGAAGCACTCGTAAACATTCTGATTCCCCCTGTCTCTCTTTCTAGACCTCTCTACCTCTCTGTATTTGTTCTTTGTAATGAACACAATAATTACAAGGAAATAACATTTATAGAGAGTAAATTGATCATTATTTCATGATGTCATGCATACCAATGAGATACCTAGTTGCGGATGGAAGGGTTAGCCTTGGCACACTCCACAGGTAGCAATAATTCACAACTTTGTTTTTACTCAAAGGGTTTGCTAAACTAACAAAACCAATCTGTTTATCTTGACATCCAAAACAGGTGAGTTGCATACGACACCTAATGTTTGCAAAAGATTGTCCTTCTTATCTGGTGGCAATGCGTCAAAGTCCAATTGATGTGATAGTGATACTTTAATAAATAAGATATTAAACATATAGATCACAGTTAGCATAGGCGAATCAGTCTAGCAATAGCATCATTAGTTAAAATATATTTAATAAAAATGAAATAATACCGTTGTTCGAAAATAACGTTATTTTGTCTAATCCGATATTTTATGTAACACAAAGAGCGCCATTGTTAGTGTTAAAGGAAAGCTATTTTTCGAGTGGTTGCTTGTGTTATGGTTGAAAGCTCAGAGAGTTCATTTCAAAACAGAAGTACACACAAAACAGATAACACCATCAATCAGGAAACCATGAAAAGGATATTCACAGCAAGCAGTAACACCAAGATTAACTTTCTCTACATGTTTTGTTTGATGAAGAAAAGATGACAGTTTTGGTAATGATTCCACTGTTGGTTGATGTCCGTGTATCGGGGATATTCTCATTCTGTAAAGTAAATTTCCTGTGGTCTATATTGAATGTAACTTTTTTCTAAACATCCCAGGATATGTTTAGCCTGTACGAGTCTGCTTATCAGTTGCATTTAAAACCAGCTTGACATAAATAGATTGTGTTAAGTATTGCTGCACTTCAGAACATAGCATTCGCTCAAATCCGCCTAGTCTCATTTCTGATTGGTTACTTTCTCCTATGATTGACAGTCAAGCGTGCTGAGAATTCAGCATCAATGTTAATATCAAACTGCTGGCACATAATGTCGAGAAGCGGACGTTGGAAATAATGAGAAAAACATCATAGCGCATGGAGATTTAACTTCAACCGCGAGTATGGCTTCAAATTGTTTACAAGGGCAAAATGATTCATGTGCGGACGAAGAAGAGGAATTTGGCAAGAACATTCCAGTTGTTATAATGTTTTCATTGTTTGCTGCTGTGGGTGTTTTCGGGAATATACTCATTCTGTACATATATGGACTTAAATTCAAGGAGTCTACGACAAGGGTGTTCATTCTGTCCCTGGCTGTTTTCGATCTGATATCATGTGTGTCGCTTCCCTACAAGATCACACTTCTACGATATGGCAGTCTCTTTAGTAATCCAACTCTAGCCAGGTTGGAGATAATTAGGATTTACTTCCTGCAACTTTCGGTATCTATTCTTCCCTTGATGTCTTTTGACAGATACAGACGGATATGTCAGCCCCTCACGGTGCAGATTCCACCTACATTGGCTAAGATATTAGTATTCGGTACCAGTGTACTAATTGGTGGGATTACAATTGGTCGGATCGTTGTTACAAGTTATGCCAATACACACTGCTATAGAGCGGAGGCGTATATATCGGCTGAATTTCTAGACAAAACTACACAACATTGGCTGCAGGAGGTATATTTCGCCTGTGTCGTTCTCCCGTTTATCATACCACTTCCAATTATAATGGTTGTCTACATTTTGATTGGTATCAGGGTGAGACAGCTTAGCAGGAACTCTGGAAAAAACTCGAAACGCCCCAAAGACACTAAATTCAACAGGTTTAGCCCAAGTCGTTCATCCATTCTCAGATCCAATAATGACGCTTTGGCCCAACCTGACAATGCTGACTGTGAACGTGTGGACGGAAAGATGTCAACTTTGCTACAGCCAGCTTTGTTTCCCCAAATGGAGTGGGAAACAGGAGGCATTAATGGAAACCTGGGGCACGGGAGGATAGAAGGCTTTGATGGGATTCAAGAGTCAAGGATTGGTATGTACTCTCACAACTGCATTTCCCCGTCATCCAGACAGCATCGAACACATGAAGATGAGCGAGGGGCTGGATTAGCCGTTGTGTCGGGCTGCCCGGAAAAGACGCGGACGAAGTATGCACCGTTTGAGCCCTCGAACGTAGAAATGGAAGTAAGATGGAGAGAGAAAGGGCGAAATGATGAACACCTATTGACAGTGCGGAGAGTGAAATCGTTTTGCCCTACTACAGAAACACGGTTGGGTGATGGACAAAACTCCCTCTCCCTGGAAAGGCTACAATCAGGTCGGTCGAGACTTCATTGTACACCGAACAACCAGTCAGAGGTTCTCCTACACGATCTAAAATCCATGTCTTCTTATTGTCCTGAACGAATTATGATCAATGGAGGTGCATCATTTGACGATTCCCCTGATGACAATAGAGAAGATAGTAACGAACCCGCACCTGGCCATATAGAAAACCAAACACAAGATGGAGAAACCAATGGCTTCAACCTCCGAGGAAAAGGTACAGCAGATAAGAGACTTTCCTGGAAACGAATGACATTGATATTTTTCTTGATCACTGTTGTCTACATTTTCTCGTTATTGCCGTTCTTCACCATCTACATAATATTCCGAGTGGCGCCATGTTATGGCTATGAACTCTTGTCCCAGGGAGGATACATCGTGCTGTACAACTTTGTATACATCACCAGCTTCTCCAACTGTTTCCTGTATGGTTTCTTTGACCCAAGATTCAAAAGACAATTAAGAATTGTGACGGCTTCCATACTTAACATGCTGTGTAGAAAATGTAGACTAGAAGAGGATAGTGTCTAAATGTGTTGTTTTCTTTAAGATGTGCTTGTGTCAACATCCTGCAATCGTGGCAATTACTAAATATGCCAAGCAGTTGTAAAGTATGTATAATACAACCTATTACAGCACTAGACTGATGAGACTAGCAGTTCTTTTATCGCCCAGGACTGGCACAATCACTTTTAGTCATCAATAATACTATAAACATATATGTTTATATAAAACAGTTTATTCATTTAGTCCCAACCTGGACCAAACTTCAGATAACCGTCAATTCCTTCAATTTCATCGAGTATTTACTTCAAGTATAATTCTTCTGTGATTGTTGGCAGTCGTATTTTCATAATAAGTTCGGACTAGTGCAAGCACACATACACACACACGCACGCACGTGCGCACACACTTGTGCATGCATGTCAATGTATAAGTGAAAAAATCTGCAGCTGGATCCCGACATTGAACCACCACCCCACCTGCTATGAGCACCTACTCCAGCAAAAACACCGTCACATGGTGATGACTGGTCTCTATGGTGAGTGCATCACGTTTCAACCATGCGAAGATTGGTTGCTAACTCATAGTTACGAGGACATGTTCAAGGCCATTGGGAGCTGATATGTTGTCTCACACTTTCTTACCTTTAATTCTTCATCTTTTTAAAAATTCCGTAAGCATGGTGCGATGGAGAGGTTTGTTGGGGAGCCCAATGGTTTAAGCGTTTGCCCATGCTGTACTCGGGGTTCCAACTCCCACGTGGTAGTGCTGTATAGCATCGTTTTAAAGAAGGTTGTTCAACGTATTAGGGTTTGATTTTGTTGTTTTACCTTTTACGGAAAATAATGGCATTTCTTTATTTGATATGTACTAGGGAAACTGTTTTAACTTTTCTTGGAAAACTAATCTTTAAATATTATTACAATAAGAAAATTCGGGTAAATTTGTTTATTTTGAGTACGAAGTTGATACTGATAAAAAAATAAGAAGAACAAAAAAGAAAGAATAAACTATATAAACAAATCTGGGAGTTTTGTTCTGACACAGGTTACCGTATCTTAAGTGTATTTCCGTTAAACATTCACAGATAACAGTCTAGAATGAAGAGCTGATAAATATCATGGGACAAGATCAAGATTAAGAAGGGTAATTGACACTTGACAGGTATAAGTGGTTAATGCGTGGTTATCCAGCACATACTATTGTATACACATTGTATACAAAGCGGACACTTTATGTTTCTAGGGATGAGTGTAGAGATAACTTTATTTTCCAAAGATACTAGTAAACGGACACGTTATGTTTTGGGAGTGTAAGGTTCGTATAGACACCTTATGTTTTCTGTGTGAGAGTGTAAGGTGAACGGACATCTTAATGTTTTCTGTGTGGGAGTGTAAGGTTCGTATGGACATCTTATGTTTTCTGTGTGGAAGTGTAAAGTTCACATGGACATCTTATGTTTTCTGTGACGGAGTGTAAGGTTCGTATGGACATCTTATGCTTTCTGTGACGGAGTGTAAGGTTCGTATGGACATCTTATGTTTTCTGTGTGGGAGTGTAAGGTGAACGGACATCTTATGTTTTCTGTGTGGGAGTGTAAGTTTCACATGGACATCTTATGTTTTCTGTGTGGGAGTGTAAGGTGAACGGACATCTTATGTTTTCTGTGTGGGAGTGTAAATTTCACATGGACATCTTATGTTTTCTGTGTGGGAGTGTAAGGTTCGTATGGACATCTTATGTTTTCTGTGTGGTAGTGTAGGGTAGACGGACACCTTATGTTTTCTGTGTGGGAGCGCAAGGTTCGCATGGACATCTTATGTTTTCTGTGTGGGTGTGTAAGGTGAACGGACATCTTATGTCTTCTGTGTGGGAGTGTAAGGTACAAATGGACACTGTCTGTTTTCTGTGTGGGAGTGTAAGGTGAACGGACATCTTATGTTTTCTGTGTGGGAGAGTAAGGTGAACGGACATCTTATGTTTTCTGTGTGGCAGTTTAAGGTGAACGGACATCTTATGTTTTCTGTGTGGGACTGTCAGGTTCGTATGGACTCATTCTGTTTTCCATGTGGGAGTGTAAGGTACATAGACAAATTATGTTTTCTGTGTGGGAGTGTAAGGTGAACGGCCATCTTATGTTTTCTGTGTGGGACTGTCAGGTGAACGGCCATCTTATGTTTTCTGTGTGGGAGTGTAAGGTGAACGGCCATCTTATGTTTTCTGTGTGGGAGTGTAAGGTGAACGGCCATCTTATGTTTTCTGTGTGGGAGTGTAAGGTGAACGGCCATCTTATGTTTTCTGTGTGGGAGCGTAAGGTGAACGGACGTCTTATGTTTTCTGTGTAAAAGTGTAAGGTACACGAACATCTCATCTTATGTTTTCTGTGTGGGAGTGTAAGGTGAACGGCCATCTTATGTTTTCTGTGTGGGAGTGTAAGGTGAACGGCCATCTTATGTTTTCTGTGTAAAAGTGTAAGGTGAACGGACATCTTATGTTTTCTGTGTAAAAGTGTAAGGTACACGAACATCTCATCTTATGTTTTCTGTGTGGGAGTGTAAGGTGAACGGCCATCTTATGTTTTCTGTGTGGGAGTGTAAGGTGAACGGCCATCTTATGTTTTCTGTGTGGGAGCGTAAGGTGAACGGACATCTTATGTTTTCTGTGTGGGAGTGTAAGGTGAACGGAAATCTTATGTTTTCTATGTGAGAGTGTAAGGTACACGGACATCTTATGTTTTCTGTGTGAGAGTGTAAGGTACACGGCCATCTTATGTTTTCTATGTGAGAGTGTAAGGTACACGGACATCTTATGTTTTCTATGTGAGAGTGTAAGATACATGGACATCTTATGTTTTCTATGTGAGAGTTTAAGGTGAACGGACATCTTATGTTTTCTATGTGAGAGTGTAAGGTACACGGAAATCTTATGTTTTCTATGTGAGAGTGTAAGGTACACGGAAATCTTATGTTTTCTATGTGAGAGTGTAAGGTACACGGACATCTTATGTTTTCTGTGTGAGAGTGTAAGGTACACGGACATCTTATGTTTTCTGTGTGAGAGTGTAAGGTACACGGACATCTTATGTTTTCTATGTGAGAGTGTAAGGTACACGGACATCTTATGTTTTCTATGTGAGAGTGTAAGATACATGGACATCTTATGTTTTCTATGTGAGAGTTTAAGGTGAACGGAAATCTTATGTTTTCTGTGTGGGAGTGTAAGGTACACGGAAATCTTATGTTTTCTATGTGAGAGTGTAAGGTGAACGGACAAATTATGTTTTCTATGTGAGAGTGTAAGGTGAACGGAAATCTTATGTTTTCTATGTGAGAGTGTAAGGTAGACGGACATCTTATGTTTTCTGTGTGGGAGTGTAAGGTACACGGACATCTTATGTTTTCTGTGTGGGAGTGTAAGGTACACGGACATCTTATGTTTTCTGTGTGAGAGTGTAAGGTACACGGACAAATTATGTTTTCTGTGTGGGAGTGTAAGGTACACGGACATCTTATGTTTTCTATGTGAGAGTGTAAGGTACATGGACTAATTATTTTTTCTGTGTGAGAGTGTAAGGTACACGGACAAATTATGTTTTCTGTGTGGGAGTGTAAGGTACACGGACAAATTATGTTTTCTATGTGAGAGTGTAAGGTACACGGACAAATTATGTTTTCTGTGTGGGAGTGTAAGGTTCGTATGGACGCATTCTGTTTTCTATGTGAGAGCGTAAGACACGGAGCATGGAGGTACGGACACTTCATGTTGAATACGCGGCGAATTCGGGAGATGCTAACGTTTGGCGTGATACATAAAGTTGGTGATAAGATGGATGAATTAATGAAAAGATTGTTAAGTAGTATTGTATATTGTACCGGAAATCGATTGCACACATTTTATCCAAGCTGGGAATCGAAATCGGAACCGGCAAAGGCATTAACAACTTGGCAGCCCCTCATAGAATCAGAATTCACATTCAGACATACACAGATCGATGAAGTTTGAGAGGTGAATCTCATGTCGCCTTCATTTTGAGTTTTGTATTTTGCCAGAACCGTGCATAGAAATGATATTGTTAAATGAAAGCGACAAAACCTTTTTCATAGCCACGAGAAATATCTGCTAAAAGCAGAGTCGATTGTACGATTCCGACTGTATCACGAGCGTGTGTTTATGAATAACTGTAAAGTATTGATTAAAACACCTGATAGGGGAATCAAGTTAATCAATGTTGGAATTCCGTACTTGTACTCAATTTGGGGACAAAAGGATATATACTTTATAAATGTCGATTTCAATTACAAAATGCATATGGGTGTGTGCTTCATGGGGTTGGTGTAAACCTTTATTATAGCTAAAATGGATAGAATTATCATTAAACCGCCTGCATGTTATCAAAAATGAGCGGGCCACTGTAACTTGATAATGCCCTCATATTTCATGACGACTGGCCATTATCACGCCCGTTGTTAGGAGACGTCATAGGATAGGGATAGGTGACGTCACGTTCAATAGTGACGTCATCTGGTTTGTTCTATGACGTTTCCATATTGGTGAAAGTGGGTCAGTGACATTCGTGTTGATTGCAGTAAATGTTTGAAAACCGATATTGTTGTTTCTTTTTATTTGATAATAAATTCCATCCCTTTTAGCTATAATAACGGTAACGCTATTTTTCAGGGCATAATCATTTGCAGAAGCCCTCGGTCTTTTCAACAACCCTCCTTCGTCGGGCAGTTAATGGAAGACCTCGGGCTTCTGCAAATGATAATGCCCTGAAAAATAGCGTTACCCTTATATTAACGAAATTTAGAATAAACAGGATCCATACAATGCATGCCATAATGATAAACTTCAACAAATTAAGTGTTTTTTTACGCCGCCTTATTCCAGGTATATCAACTCGATATGTAAAAGTTCAAGTCTGGACCAGACAAACAGAAGCTGACATTATGATCAACGACCCATTCATTTGAATTTGATTATGTACAAAATCAACTCAAAAATATTCTTGGAATCTACGAGACCGCTGTTAGATTACAAGTGTTGTGTTCGCTGCAGTGGAATATCAAGTGTTGTGTTCGCTGCAGTGAAATATCAAGTGTTATGTTCACTACAATGAAAATATAACTTTTCTCAACTTCAGAAAACCCACTCTTTCACACTGAAATATATTTAAAAAAACCTTGATTTTTCGAATTAATGTTCATGTTATTAAGTCGTAAGGCTACAAGCATCGCATCAGAACTTCGTGTAACAGAAGGAGATGAGACTGTGGAACGTATGCCAACGTTTTACAGCGTCCATTCCGTCACCCCGCGCAACCATGCACGCCAAAGGGTGGCATTCTTGTTTCATAAGCAGGGTCCAAGCTACCCAAACCTGTTCATATTGATAGATATGATCCAACAAGAACAAACTTCTTCCGGCATCTTTGTCATGCAGGTGAATAACAGAGGCCGCCTGTCACCTAAAAGGAAAACATACAGGACGCTTGCCACCTATGAAGAAACAATATATAGGTCACCTGCCACCAGAGAAGAAACAATACAGGACGCTTGTCACGTAAGAAGAAAAATTACAGGGCGCTTGATAATGCCCTGCAGACCACCCAACGCCAGATCCTGAGTGCCATCGACCACCCAGCACTATCTTGAAATTGTGTGACATTATGATGGCTTGAAAATGTAAATGTTCCCATTTAAAAAAACTGTCATATTCTATATACTATTCCATAATTATTTTTTTATGAGTTCTAGTATGTAAATTGTGTATTTTGATTGGTGAATTTCGAACATATGAAATATAAGTGATTGAAAAAGGAAATGTCTATCCTTGTTTGTTTTTTTAAATATCGTTATCCTGTCTATCCTTATTTTTTTTTTTAAATATCGCTTCGGGGCCGTCGCTTATGTATCCATGATACGGTGTTCTAACAACAGTGCCATGGTTAAATTACCGTGACCTGGGGGCAGAGCGGGAGTTAATCCATGGTAAAAGGGAATAATTCATTTTTCGGTAATTTCACACTAATTTCACGCTGGTCATTTTCCAGCCATGTTATTAAATTTATAAATTCACTAATTTGATTGGTTGAGAAGTTACCACGGCACTACTTTTCGTTCAGACACACATCTACAACCGGATAAACAGTCGGTATACTATGTCCGTGGCAATGGCCTGAGTTGAACGTAATGACATGACAACTAATCATTTCTTCAAACAATCATTTATTAAAACGTTTATTTATTATTGTGCTAAGATTAGTTATTAATCACAAGCATTGCTTTTGTATCCACCATCTAGTATTACAAAACATTAAACATAGTCAAGCCGAAGTCGGCGGAATGTAAACAATCGAACCAAGACGGCTTCGCTTGTGTACGTCCAACGTTTCTCACCGCATCAATGTGGACTTACCGTTCAAGGGATTTGGGATCAAAACAGTCGGTACTTGGTCGGCATGTTCATATGAGGTTAAGTTAAGCAAGAAAAATATATCTTCACTGTATCAAAATTCGGAGTATAGTACAAATCCAGTTGTTAGTCTATGGGCGTTACAATGATATGAGGGGCGGTCGGGTAGCCTTGTGGTTAAAGCGTTCGCACGTCACGCCGAAGACCCGGGTCCGATTCCCGACATGGGTACAATGTATGAAGCCCATTTCTGGTGTCCCCCGCCGTGATATTGCTGGAATATTGCTAAAAGCGGCGTAAAACCATACTCACTCACTCACTACAATGATATGTAACACGAATGTCATGTTTAGGTGAACGCTCGTAAACCTGAATTGTTCTGTAGCCTCTTCATCGATTCCGGCACCTTACCTTAGCATTCTACTGCAACAACCAATACAGTAGTGAGTGAGTGAGTGAGTTAGTTGATTGGGTGGGTGAGTGAGTGAGTGAGTGAGTGAGTGTGGTCTTATGCCGTTTCTAGCAATATTCCAGCAATATCATGGCGGGGACATTAGAAATTGACTTCACACATTACATCCATGAAGGGAATCGAACCCGGGTCTCAAGCGTGACGAGCGAACGCTGTCACCACTAGGCTACCCATGCCTAATAATACACCATAAAACAGAATAATACAAAATTCTGAATTCTGGAAGGAAGTCACCGAGCAATGTCTCTAGACCTAAAGTACCACGTGACCTAAATAGGTCACAATGGAATCCCCGTTCTGCACACAACATTAGTGTTCTAACAAACATTTGGACGTATGTGTAGAAAAAGAAGCAATGCTACAAATAACACGATAACGCACGCCCCGTTGTGGTATTAAGCGCTTGGAATTAACCCACGATGACCATATTAAGAGAATAGTAAAACATTCTCATATCAGTCTCTACAAATACCGTATTCGACATGATAAGCGCCCAGGGTGCTCTTAAAATTAGAAATGGGGGGCTCTTTTTAGAATATTATTTTGGTGAAAAACAACAGAGTTGAAAGATCTTACATTTCGTGGTTTATGCTGACAGCCTGAAATGTTTATATACGACAGATATATGTTTCCAGAATTTAATGTCCCATAATTAAGCGTGCATATAACATGCGTATTATACAAGAGTAAACATGTCTTGTGTACATTGATCAATCGGAAGGGGTGCTAATTGGGATTGTTCACTAGCCAATATATTAGCAAATATCGCCATGGGCGCTTATTAGAGCCGAATACGGTATTCATTTTCAACATAGTCTGTGAAGTATGGAAGTCTTTACACACCTTAATTGTTTTTTGAATCTTGGGTCAAAGAAACCATACAGGAAACAGTTCGAGACAATGGTGATGTATACAAAGTTGTACAGCACGATGTATCCTCCCTGGGACAAGAGTCCATAGCCATAACATGGCGCCACTCGGAATATTATGTAGATGGTGAAGAACGGCAGACACGAGACAATGTAGACAACAGTGATCAAGAAAAATATCAGGGTCATTCGTTTCCAGGGAAGCCTCTTATCAGCTTCACTGTGTTTACACGGGGTCAGATCCTTCAATACCCCCTCTTGCTGGTGGGGATTTTCTGCGGGGCTACATGTGTATTTCGATTCATGCTGATCTTCTCCATCGTCAGGTTTGTCAAGTGGTGTTCCTTTGTAGAACATGTCTTGCTCCGGCGAAAATGAGGACATGGAGTTTTCTACATGTAATTCCACGTTTGTCTGACGTTTGACTGTCGTGGCTGACATCGGCTGATTTGGAAGCCTCTTACTAGAAGAGGCCAGTTCTTCGCCTGATTTCGATTCTGCACCTTGGGTTGATGTATTTACTTTTGGTGCTTTCTTTCCCCACACACGTGGAATTCTCACATTGTGTGGGTATACTTTGTTAAATCGTTTGTTTCTTTGCATGGTATCCACTTCAACCTTTGATGATTCAAGCTGTTCACATCTCGGACGAGTCTGCCCTGAACTTCCTGACTCAATAGCTACTTGCGTTGAATACGCATTCCCGATTGTTCGATGATGAGAAGTGCCTTGTTTGTCAGGAGAAGTGTCTGAATGACCGACATGATCACGAGTCTCTGACTGCCTACCCATATCCGACTGTAGGCCCTTATCCAAGCCCTCATCCGAAGACCGATACAATCCTGAAGGGTGCAGTGCGGACGTCGGTCCGCCATCAACATCGTCTTTTGCAACAACTTGCTTGTCGGTGGTTGAGTTGTGCGTAAATCTTGTAAGGGTCGTGTCCTGTAGGCCTTCGACCCCTCTCTTAGAATTCTTGCTGAGTCTTCTGACCTTGACACCAATCAGGATGTAGACAGCAATAAGAATTGGAAGAGGGAGGATAAACGGGAGGATGACACAAATGAAATTCAGTTCCTGTAACCATACTTGGACAGTCTTGTTCACGAACTCAGCTGATACGAATGCCTCGGCCCTGTAGCACTGATTACTGGTATAGCTTGTGACAACCATGCGCACAATGGTAAATATTGTCATGATCACGATAACACAGGTAACTAATATCTTGGCCATTTTTGGTGACATCTGTAGCTTGAATGGCTCACATATCCGTCTGTATCTGTCAAAAGACATCAAGGGAAGAATAGACACCGAGACTTGCAGAAAGTAAATCCGAACTATATCCAATCTGGCCAGATTTGGATTACTAAAGAGACTGCCATATCGTAGAAGTGTGATCTTGTAGGGAAGTGACACACATGATATCAGATCGAAAACAGCCAGAGACAAAATGAACACCCTTGTCGTAGACTCCTTGAATTTAAGTCCATATATGTACAGAATGAGAATATTCCCGAAAACACCCACAGCAGCAAACAATGAAAACATTATTACAACTGGAATGTTTTTGACAAACTCCCCTTCTTCGTCCGCACATGAAACATTTTTTGCTTGTAAACAATTTGAAGCCATGCCGGTAATAAATGAACATGTGTCCGTTTGTTAATAATATTTGTCCTTCGTAATGCTACATCATACCATCAACACCTGACTGAAAGACATATGCTTCTCAGTTGAACTTCACACGCTCCATTGGCTCCATTGGCCGTCAATCATAATGAAAGCAGCCAATAACAGAAGGGAACTGGCAATATGAGGATGTGAGAGAATGCTCTTCTGTATCGTAAGTGATTCCAAACAAAATCCAGGTATTTCGTATTGACACTGATAAGTAGAGTAGGGCAGGATAAATATGTTCAGGTTGTTTTGAAAATGTCCGATTCAGAGCAACCGATACATCATGACGGTATTGCCGGTATTGAGAGGCAAGGTGGGGATTGCAAACATTGCTTATCAGCTCCTAGCTTTTACTATTATTGTTATAGACGTCGAGGTTTGCTCTTGTTGGTGTTGTCCTGACAATCGTAAATTGTACGAGTCGTAACGACGTCATGAGGCTGGGTGAATGTGTTGCCCCATTTGATTGTGATTGTGTTTTGCCACTCGGGTCCACTCGGCCAATACCGCTACACGCTCAGGCAGCAGTGGAGAGGCGGTGGTGCCTGATTTTCGCTGTAACCCGTGAAATGAGTGAGTTGGGTTCATCACAGCTTTCAACAGTATTCCAGTTATACCACAGCGTATCAGCTTAATGTGGGTGGAAGGCCTAGCGTGATGCAGGTCTCAGACGGTGTGGTGCTGACAAACCTAGAAACATAATAAAGGTGAACCGGGATTCGAACCCACGATCATGGGGACGCATCTTTTCACATTGATTTTGTTCGCGTTAGACGACTGGGCCACCCCCGCCCCCTGTAATTATGTAATCTGGTTCATGCCAAATGCCGACTCATATTATACTTTAGTTAACACGGTGGCGTTTTGTGAACACAGGTTAATCTTTGCTTAAAAGAGAGTAGGTATACAGGTTAATTTGAATAGAGGCGTTCTGAGGGTTCGCAACTGTCGCCAGGTTGTGTTGTGTCACGTGACCATTCACGAGGCTAGTTCGAGTTTGGATTCTGCCGGAGCTTAGCTAAGGCCCTATTGTCCTGAGGTGAGGTGACAGGGGGCTTAACGTCACGTTCAACCTTAAGATTATTGCAGACATATAGCGACGTGTATGCACGTGGGAGTTGCTGCTTATACCGGTTTTATAGTGCTTGCCTTTGGTGTGCATGTGCGCTCGCTCCCGTTTGTTTGTGTTTGTGTGTATGTGTGTGTGCGTGTGCGTGTGCATGTGCATGCGTGCTTGTGTGCGTGAGTGCGTGAGTGCGTGTGTGCGTGTGTGCGTGTGTGCGTTTGAGATTGCTTGTACTGGTCAGGACTAATAAAGGTTTTATGGAACCAGTCCCGTGCTAGCAGTTTAACATAGATACCCACACGGACAATACCCTGACTCCGAGCCGACCCATCCATTTAGTATCATCTTATTGCCGAGCGCCAGACAGCGTAACAATAAGTACAGTTTTAACGTCTTCCGGTATGACGCGGCTGGTGATCGAACCACATACCTCCAGACGCTGCATCCAAAAGACCACACAGGCGGTCCTCAATTTCCTGTTTCCTTGCGAGAGCCGAGTGGGCGTTTTGGCAGAAAAGATCTTCCGCACCTCATTTTCGTCGAGTTGTATGTTATGTGGATCGGGTGGTGAGGCTCTGTGACGTGGCTGATTGCCTGTCATCGTATACCGATGGAGAGGACCACGCCATACATCCACTCACTGGTTTGCTTTGTCCAGGTTCGCGTATTTAACCGCAGTGGTGTGTCTGGAAAGGTTTTAATGTTCATGTCAAACAATATTCTGCCATGCTCAAGGACCTACAATGTGTATTGGGTGGTTACTGGTTGTGGCCCGGAAGATTATGTATCGTCGTATGCGTATGCTGTTGGTTATGCTATGGCGTGCTGCATGGTGAGTCTTGTCGAGAAATCGATTGGTTAATTTTACTGCAGGGAATATGTACAATCAGGGAATAAAAATATCCAGGTAATATGTATGATCAGGGAGTGAGTGAGTGAGTATGGTTTTACGCCGCTTTTAGCAATATTCTAGCAATATCACGGCGGGGGACACCAGAAATGGGCTTCACACATTGTACCCATGTCGGGAATCGAACCCGGGTCTTCGGCGTGACGAGCGAACGCTTTAACCACTAGGCTACACGACCGCCCCCTTATGATCAGGGAATATGTATAATCAGGGAATATAAATGAACAGGGAATATGAATAATCAGAGAATATACATGGACAGCGAATATTAAAAATCAGGGAATATCATAATTAGGGAAAATGTATAATCAGGAAATATATAAATGTACAATCAGGGAATATATACAACCAGGGAATAAGATCAATTAGGGAATATGTATCACCAGGGATTATGTTTAATCAGGGAATACGATTAGAATAATCAAAGAATATCAATAACCGGGGTTTGACCGGTTTTGTGACCAGTTCCAGAAACCTACTTGTCAGGCATGCGACGTCGTGCTTATAATAAATTCCTTCGTGGACATTTTATGTTTATGTTTGTAATTTATGTGCATTTTGTGTCATGAGCTTGTAGAAATAAACATATTCAAGTAATGATTTTATTATGAACGTGTTGATACTTCACAATATCCGATAAGGTTATCCAGACAATGTGATTCTATAACAGGAACACAAATACCCCGGTTTCATCCTGTCGCTGAAGGCGGCCCAGATTGCTCCGCAGATTTAATTGCATTAGCCGTGTAACTCACCAGTAATGGTCCTTGATTTGTCAGCAACATGACCGTGCTCGTTGTCATCAAAGCGGTAAACGTCTACAACCTGTGTCGCTGTTGGCCTTCCTCCCACATCAAACTGACGACCGTGCTATTGCTGACCTAAAGTGTCTTTTTACGGGGAAATACGGTTAAAGAGGCTGCAAATTATATCTCATGTAAGACATAAATGACTTGTGGTCGTTGTTTATCGTTCAATAAAACACTGCAGGGAGAATAAACCATTGATACTGCAGCGTTTTATTGCACGTTAAACTACATCCCTTGTCGTTTAAGACCGCCTCCGTGGTCTAATGGTAGAGCGTCCGTCCGGAGAGCGGAAGGTCCGGGGTTCGATCCCCGACCGCGTCATACCAAAAGACGTTAAAAGATGGTACTTGTTGTTACCCTGTCTGGCGCTCGGCATTTAGGGGCTAAGACAAGGACTGGTCGGCTCGGAGTCAGTATACTGTGTCTGAGTGGGATATTCATGTTAAACTGCGGCATGGTATCTCAGTGAGCTAGCACTATAAATCGGCATCAGCCCGGACTGGTACAAGCAGCCACACACACACATAAACGTGCATGCACATCGCTATATAAGTGCAATAATCTTGGACGCGACGTTAAACCCCATTTCACCTCACCTCACCTTGTCGTTTATTTCTTCAATAGAAGGAGCAAAGTAAATGTGGACTATGACGTCATAGTGGGGGATCATACATGTGCATGTCAACCACACAAACCGATGACGTCAGATAATAACATATCGAAACGTGTCTTAAACGTGTCTTTAATGTGAATAATAAAGATTAAATATTAGAATAAATGGAATACCTCCTTATTTATATCAGGTCAAATAAAATGATAGGCAGTGAGATTTACTATACATTACGGTCAGTACAACGGTAACATATGGAAATGACACGTGATGTCATTACACCGCGCTTACGGTATCTAATCATTTCAACAATAAATGACAATGACAATGACTACCTTTTATTGTTCTTTGGGCCAACAGACCCATACAACATATGCATTTACTTCAATAATATAATGTACACACGTGCGATGTTTTTTACTTAATGTTCAATATTTCAATGAATCTTGAACACGTCATACATAAATTAAGTAAGCATAATTATTGTTTTCTTATTATATTCTATCAAGACAGTCAATAATATTAGAGGAAAAATACGAAGAGCTAATATCATACTGGGGACCGTGAAAGCGTACATGTTTTTCATCTTATAAAACAGAGCATTTAATACAACGAATATCCTTATTATATGTAGTACTTAAACCTAGCCAAGGGGGGCACAGGTGGCCTAGTCGTCCTAAGGCGTCCCTTGGGCACGCTAGAAACCTATGATTGTGGGTTCGAATTCCGGTTCGCCCCGATTATGTTTCTAGGTTTGTCATCACCATACCCGTGCTCGTGGGTTTCGCCGAAGTGGTAAACGTCTAACACCTGCATCACTTCGGACTTTCCTCCCACATTGAGCTGACACACCGTGATATAACTGGAATACTGTTAAAAGCGACGTTAATCCCAACTCACTTACTCACTTTCCAAGATTTCTGAATGGCTCCTGCATAATACCCCCTTCGGAATTTAAGCAGTGCCTTCTTATAATGTATTACTTTTAGGCCATTTAAAACGTTTTCTCTTTTCAAATCACTTTCCAAAGTAGAATAGAATGTTAACGATGAGCTATTTTAAAGCTTAAGTCTTGTTTACAACAATCAATCAGTCTTTGTTTGAAGATATCAACAAACGGTGACATGTTACCGACATCTTGAGCAATCCATACCTCGCCAAACCCTCACAGAAAAAGCAGATTTCTGATATGTTTAATCCAGTTTTGGTATGTTCTGTCGCAGGTTAGCTTGAGCATATCAAAGCAGTGAAATGGATACCTGTCACGTGGCATTGAAATCAGACGGAGCAAATAGCGGATGCACTTCACATAAAGGGTACTATATATACTAAAAAAGAGTATAAGACGTATCTCAGATTTCTGGCACTATACTTTAGGTTTTTATATGATACTGAACATGGAAGATAAAGAGTTACGGCAAGATATAAACAGGAGGAATTTCTTCTTACCAGTATGTTTTACTTAGTTGACATAATACATGTTCTATTAGCAATTCAGATGCATGATACACAAACTCTGTTTAAGATGACTTCGCCATTACAGTATCAATATATTGACTTATTTGAATCTATGTATTTCACTTTACATGTTATTTTGTAATGTTAATGGATCCAACAGCTTAAATTTAAAACAATCTTTCATCAGGACAATGCGTCAGTGAGAGTATCTGTCATCTCCATGGCTACAATCCACGAGTATTTGACACATGTATATTTGTTCACTTTGGGACCATCCTCAGCCCTTAAAATCCTTAACTGTGCTCCTGGCTTACAATTTAGGTACATGCACTTCGTTTGATAAAGGAAAGCTTTTACAGACTGGTTTCCTTCAATCTACATTTTCTAAACAGCCTGTTAAGTATTGAAGACGTTACAGACCTCAATTGTCTTTTGAATCTTGGGTCAAAGAAACCATACAGGAAACAGTTCGAGACAGTGATGATGTATACAAAGTTGTACAGCACGATGTATCCTCCCTGGGACAAGAGTTCATAGCCATAACATGGCGCCACTCGGAATATTACGTAGATGGTGAAGAACGGCAGACACGAGACAATGTAGACAACAGTGATCAAGAAAAATATCAATGTCATTCGTTTCCAGGGAAGCCTTGTCTCAGCCGACTTGTGTTTACGAAGGGTAAGATCGTTCACTGCTTTTTCCTGTTGGCTTTCATTTTCCAGGGAGGGAGTTCTTGATTCCTGTAGGTCTTCTCGATGGTCAGTGTTACCACTGGTCGTTCCTCTGGTGACGATGTCTCCCTTTGACGCATAAGAGGATATAGTCCTGGGAGTTATTGAATATTGGGACGGTGTGTTATCGAGTGGCGGCTGATCTGAATGTCTCCCAGGAGAAGACTGACATTCTTCTACACCTGACTGGGATCCAGTAGCTCGGCTGAATTTCTTTGCTTTCGACGTTATCGAAGTTCGTATGCGTGAAAGTCTTATTTTGGGTTTTTGTATATGCTGTAATCTTGAGTTCCTTTGCTGGACGTCCATTTCGAACCGGTGACATCCAGTTCGTGTTTGTCCCGGGCTGTTTGTTCCAGGTTTAATAGATGCTCTCACTGTGCGCTCATCAGACGTTTTCGTAAGACGCAAGGAAGATGGAGAGGGATGATGTCCTGGTCGAACTTTGCTATCAGATCCTGTTGTCCAAAGCTCCCTTTTGACAGATGAAGTCGAATGCCGTAAAGATGACGTCTTTAAATAACCATGTGCCGCTCCAATGACGTCATTTTCAGCAGTGTTGTCTTCATCTGATTTGGGAGACGCAAAACATCTTGGGGTTGATATATTGAGCGGCGTATGTTGTTTAGGCTCGATTCCGCTGCCATTGGTCTTGCCGAGTCTTCTGACCTTGACACCGATCAGGGTGTAGACAACAATAAGAATTGGAAGAGGGAGGATAAACGGGAGGATGACACAAATGAAATTCAGTTCTTGTAACCATACCTGGACAGTCTTGTTCACGAACTCAGCTGATACGAATGCCTCGGCCCTGTAGCACTGATTATTGGTATAGCTTGTGACAACCATGCGCACAATGGTACATATTGTCATGATCACGATAACACAGGTAACTAATATCTTGGCCACTTTAGGTGAAATCTGCACCTTGAGGGGCTGACATATCCGTCTGTATCTGTCAAAAGACATCAAGGGAAGAATAGACACCGAGACTTGCAGAAAGTAAATCCTAACTATCTCCAATCTGGCCAGATTTGGATTACTAAAGAGACTGCCATATCGCAGAAGTGTGATCTTGTAGGGAAGCGACACACATGATATCAGATCGAAAACAGCCAAAGACAAAATGAACACCCTTGTCGTAGACTCCTTGAATTTAAGTCCATATATGCACAGAATGAATATATTTCCGAATACACCCACAACAAGAAACAACGAAAACATTATTACAACAGGAATGTTTTTGACAAATTCCTCTTCTTCGTCCGCACATGAAACATTTTTTGCTTGTAAACAATTGGAAGCCATGCTAGCAGTTTCTGTAACATGTTACTGTCCCACTGTATACACCTTTCCCTTTGTGGCCAATCCAGGTACATTACATTACGTCATGATTTAGAAATGTCAGTCAAAACGAAAACAGCCATTCAGCAGAGATTTGGGACAACAAGGATATGATAGGAAGGTAGTATATTGATCTCTTAATCTCATGTTTACCGAAAATTGATAACCAAACTGGCCATGTATTTTATATTTAGATTCCGAATCATCGTTAATAACCTTGTCAACAGGCCCCTTGCGAAAAGGAAGTTAGATATTGTAGCCATTGCTTATCGACTCTTAAGATGCCCTACATTTTGGGACGTCAAGGGCTGTTATTATCAGTGCCGCTCGAGATCCCAAGATCATACACGTTCAATGTCAATAAAAACGAATAAAAATTGCGTGATCTGTCCGCATTGTGTAGACTGGTGCAAGACTTCATTATCACCAGACTGGAGTGCAGCCGTACTGATAGCAACACATCCTCACTTGTAACTGGTAACTTGGAGTAATAGAAGCGCTTGGATTACTTTGTTGAGGGGGCACGTCTAAGGCGCCGCAGTTGTGTTGGGTTTCGTCCCTTAGGCGTGCCAGAAGCTTATGACCATAGGTTCGAAACCCAGATAGTCCTGATAATGGTTCTAGGTTTGTAATCACTATTCCCATGCTCTTACACGTCTAAGAGCTGCATTATTTTGGCTTTCCTTCAACCTCAAACTGGCACACTGTGATATAACTAAAATAGTGTTCAAAGCGGCGTTAAAGCTAACATAAGACTTTGTTTAACAAGACCCATTTACATGTTGACTGAAAATGAGGGAAAGGCAAATTGATGCGTGAACAGAACGTATCTCAGGATCGATGAATGCACTGTAGAAATTGGAATGTTGAGGTTGTTAAATCTAACACGCATGAGCTAATTTCCTTTATTTTTTATTTACACTTTTTAATATTATATTTTAATAGAAATTGCATCCTACTCTGCATTGAGCAACGATATCGGGTGTTCAATAAAGGAGAAACAGGGATTCTTCTTTACGTACCAGAAAGACACACCCTGGAATATTGATGAAAGCAGAGTAGAACCCAGCTTTCTCACACGCACGCACGTACACACACGCGCTCGCACGCACGCATGCACGTACAAACACACAGACAGACAGACAGACACACACACACACACACACACGCACGCACGCACACATACTCTGGTTATGAAATGCATGTCTCGGGGCTAGTATACATTTCACATAGGACCAACTTGAGCACATTTATCAATTACCTAAAAAGAGTAATTTCTTTTCTATCTATTCGTTTCTTTGAACAAAAAGCTACCAAATCACGCGTACCTACAAAGCATATAATAACATAATACGTGATGCATGACACATATCTTACCGTTCATAAACAGATAGTCTGTTAGTCCTGATGTAAGTATACATATAGTTGGAAATTTTATACAATTTCTTTCATGTGGCCGTGACAGAAGACTACTTTCGTTAGCATTCATTGTGGATTTCGCGGGTTCGAATCCCGCTGGCGACACGGTTTTAATGAAATTCTCCAGTAAAAGAAATGATAAGGAAATAAGTAGTTCCGTCATTGCCAAGTGGTGTTGAACTGACAATTCGGTTAGTTATTGCACAAAGAAGCTATGGTATATTCAAGAACGAGTATGTCATAAAGAAATAAGAATGTACGCAAGATACGATGGATTTACTTTCATGAAGACACGATCCATACTTTTGACACAGAACTTGTTCAATAGAATAAACCAGAGACAGTGCTATCGTTGATGCATTACAACCTGTCTACTGGAGATAAGCTTCACACAACAGCTCTTTCAGTTTAACTTTGAAAGATTAACTTTCTGCGGCTTTGGAAAGTTGGCAATGTGTATTCCCTTTGACAGGAACGCCCTTCAGAAGTGTGCAGGCTGTTCGTATCATCCTCCGGTCTTTGAAGGTCTTTTAGTGATAGATTTTCCCGACTGCCTAATTTGATTTGTTTATATACAACCCATCTGATATCCTTTCGCCACCGCTGCAATCACGTCCCCGAATTACGTTCCTTTGGTGTGTCAGACACCTATGACCGTGGTTCGAATGTCGGATTCGCCCTTCCCTAGCTAGGTTAGGTTACCTGTGCACATGGGTTTCACAAAACTGGTAAACAAAGACATGCATCACTTCTTGCTTTGCTCCAACACCAAGCTGATACACTGTGATATAACTGGAATACTGATCAAAACCGCCATAAACCGAACTCGTCGGTTAGAATGAGTGGGTGAGTAAGTGAGTTGGGTTTAAGGCCGCTTCGAGCAGTATTCCAGTTATATCACGGCGTGTCAGCTTGGTGTTGGAGGTAAGCCAGAAGTGATGCATGTCTTGAGACGTTTACCAATTTGGTGTAACTCTCAAGCCAGGACGGATATGGATCTGACAAACCTATTTACATAATCAGGGCAAACCGGGTTCAAACCCACGATCCTTAAGTTTCTGGCGAGCCCAAGGATGCAACTTAGAGGACCCTTGCCCTCTGCATGTGAAGTGAATCTGGAGCAAGTCCGTTGGTATCATTCAGAAGTTGTCCTCCAGAAACTAGGTGCAATTATTTACATGAATTATAACAATGAACACATTTCCAGACAAGATTGTTATATCTTCCAGCCCATGATAAATCATGAATCCATTGACCAGCGAAGATCCTGATTTAGAATTTATCTTCAGCATCCCATGCTTGTCGTGAGAGGAGACTTAAGGGATCGGGTGGTCAAGCTCGCTGACTTGGTTGATGCATGTCATCATATGCCAATTGTGTAGATAGACGCTTAAGATGTCAATCACTGGATTATTTGATCTCAATTTCTTACAGACCACTGGCATATAGCTGGAATAATGAGGGGTGCAGCAATAAACAACAAACACAAATAACTCCTTCAACTGATTTTCAAATCAATTTCCAATATTAATATCTGAAGTACTACCTAACTCTACCATCAACAAGTTCCAGGTAAATGTTGGTCTTCATGGTAATTGTGAACTCTTGGATTTTGTAATCTGCATATGGTCATTGTTCTTTGACCTTTGACCCCTTAATAAAGCAAAGTTCAATTGTCTAACAGTCGTGAACTGTTTTATACCTATTTCATCAATAGTTGTTATATTTATTGTGACCTGTGAAGATCCAGGTTAGAATAGGTCTTCAGCAACCTATGCTTGCCCTAAGAGGTGACTGAGGGGATCAGGTGATCAGACTCGCTGACTTGGTTGATTTCTGTCATCGTATCCCAGTTGCGTAGATCAATGCTCATGATATCAATCTCTGGATTGTCTGGTCCAGACTTGATTATTTACAGACCAATGTCATATAGCTGGAATATTCCTGAGTGTGGGTGTTAAACAAACAAAACAAACAAACAAAGCCTATTTACTGTAAGTTCACAAATAACTTTTCGTCTGGTCATGTGACCTGTACATTTTTCTCATGAATGAAAAACTCAAGACTTGAGAGGTACAGTACAAACACTTTATTTACAATTTGTCACAAGATGAAGATGAAGATGGATATGTAGTGTAGGATGATGAACAGAATGATCAAACGTACATGGACAATGAGTATTTACATAAAGAGAAGGATTTTATTGATTTTCTTTCATAAAACTATAATTAATCAAAACCTGGCTAAATCGGGTGTTCTTTAACTTCTTTTGAGTAGTATATGATTTGTTAATTAAGACATAAATTTAATTGGAAAACAAATACAATAAAACTATTACAAAGTATGGAAAAGACTACCATTTACTCTCTGAATTGTAGCTAAAGTTGAAGCTCGTCGTGTTGAACTTGGATGTGTCCAATTATATGTTGTATCAAAGTCATTTGGGAGACCAATGTATACAACTTAGTAGTAAAATTCCTGGTGTCTCCAACCACTGATAATTCAACCTATTTTTCTAGGTCCCCGTGAGTTGACACAACGAGGTTGGACTGTATTTTAAGATTTTTGTAGCTAAATCATCTTGAGATATAAATTAAAAAGAAGCACAGAGAATCTAATAATTTTCAGAAACGAACAAAATCTTCACTTATTCTCAAAGTAATGTAGACTTGCTTAAGAGATTGTGGCTATTTTTGTTTCAGGGTCTGAATGAGTGACTGTGGATGGCATCCTTCTCAGAGTCAGTTTCCAGGCGATGCATGGCCAGATGAATGTATCAGGTCTCCAGATCAATGTCCCTTTGTTTACATGTTGGCTAAAACATCTTGAAGGTAAGGTCATCAGACTAGCATGGTTTCACGGTCCTTCAGTATTTTTTTCAAACATGTACTAAGGGAAAGCAATTTAACGTTTGTTTCATGGATCGTTTTTTTAAAAAGCTGAGGAATTTCCAAATATTTTGCAAATGTAAAAGATATTATTTCACCACCAACCTGCTAGCTTTATTAAAGTTTTAATTTAACAACTTTTTTTAAGAACTACAAATGAAGCACATGTAGTCTTATAATCACATTCAATATGAAAAACAGGAAAATATGTTTTTCTTCATAAATAACCATTTTAACCCATAAGTTTGTTCATTGACTTACTGGGTCACCAAGTATTTTTATTTACAAAGTTTTCTGAAGAGCAAACATTACAATTCATAGCAGTGCTAATCAGACTGATATTCAAAAAAGCAATAAAAATAATGTTAAAATGATTAATCAAAGGATTGTAAAACTTCATTTCTACTGTTCTTGGTGCGGACATACCCTCTATGTGTTTTTACATAGATCTAACTTAACGTACTTGAGTCCAATTCGGTGATATACAGACTTCTTTCTAGATTTCTGGGTGTACTTGATAATTTTAGCAAGTAAAGTAGACATACTAGAAAACCTAGTAGATTTCTGGGCATTGAATACCATTATAAGACCTTTTAGCTATCAATCTCATTAAAATAAGATCTTAGTTCTCGCTACTGCTAAACAAATATCTGAGGACATCCCATTACGGGTCACGTCAGAACGACCTTCGCGAATTTTGACTGACCAATGAAATGACTGACAAGAAATTAACATTAGCCAATCAGAAGGCAGCTTTCTCGAGCTTTACGACACTAGTTTCAAACTGGCGACTACGCTTCGAAACATATTTTGACGTATTCTCGATTAAAAAAGTATATTAAAACTGATGAGAAGAACACTCTGGAATGGCTTATGGATGGCCTAGATTGTATGGATATAATCATAAAACCTGTAACTGTCGTTCGGAATACCCCGTGTCAAATATTTCGTGGTTGCATGCTTAGAAGCGAGTAGCAAGTACAAAGATTTGATTTTAATGAGATTTTATTAGCTATCTATCAGTATCAAGCTTAAAGATTTTGGAGATCCATACTAATTATTATTAGAGTGTAAACCAGTACTCGGCTTTGAAGGTAGCTATCTCAGTACCAGGCAAACCCACTACTAATTGTGGGGGCGATGTACCATGACTGAGAGGTGGTTATACCAGCTGGTCACGAGTACTATGCCTACTCTTACAGTATTCCCTCTAAGAAGAGCTGGATTTCAATAAACAGCCGATTTCTATAAAGAGACGACCTCAAAGAAGAACCTGATCTCTATAAAGAGCTGACCTCTTAGAAGAACCTGATCTCCATAGAGAGACGACCTCTAAGAAGTGCCTGATCTCTGTAAAGAGCCAACCTCTAAGAAGAGCCTGATTTCTGTAAAGAGCTGACCTCTAAATAGAGACTGATCTCTATCAAGCGCCTGCTATCTATTATGAGCCGAGCTCCATAAACTGCTGAATCTCGGAGGAAGGTTTTGGAATGAGACTGGAGTTCTTACAAAGGCCTGGCCTGGTCATCTGCAGCTAATGATTTCTCCTCATTACACTGAATACCATAAAGTATACTGAACAAAGCTGACGTTCTCATCCCAGTTACAAAAGGAATAAGAGTCCAGTCTATAAGAGATGACTCAAATATTGGCTGGGTCTGACGTCAACTGAAATTGATAAAATCCCGGCTCTTCATTAGAAATACAGTATTTAAGCAGATTTTCACATTTTTTCATTCCAACCACCCTACTGCAAGCATGAGGTACTGGGGGCCTCATCAGTTGTGTGATCTCAAGGTCTTCCATCATGTGCCTCCATCTATCTGTACACGGAGCCGGGTTTCATTGTCCATCATCACCCGCGTGGTTGCTGCGCCGTAGTAGTCTATCACATACTCTGACCCGTCCGAGGGCTTCACTACCTGCACACAAGTTGACATGTTCACTAAACAGCCTGATACACAGGGCATGTGCAACATACTTTTATAACAAAAATGAGTTTATATTAAATAAAATGTTTCAGAGGTATTTTGTCTTATATATTAGAATATAATAATGTCCACAAGCTCCTCTTGCAAAATATAAAACACAATAATTAAAAACAAAAAATAAAAATATAATTTGTTTTTGCCTTATTTTAAGGTTGTTACAATGTTGGGAAAGCGTTCTAGATTTGGAAAGCTCCTTAAATGTCAAGATCTGACTATTACTTACTTTTTTTAGGCAAACAGAAAAAGAAATAATTCTCAATTAAGTTTTTGTTTTTTATTACTGCCGAGGCTGAGTGAGTGAGTAAGTATTGTTTTACGCCATTTTTAGCAATATTCAAGCTATATCATGACACCAGAAATGGGTTTCAAACATTGTACCCTATTTGGAATCGAACCCGGGTCCCTGGCATGATGAGCAAATGTGTTAATCACAAGGCTACCCCAACGCCCCTGCTTAGCAATAAGTCTACCCCCAAATCCCTACTTAGCAATAAAATATATCACAAATTGATTTCATGCCTGTCCCAACAAAAGCTAACCTCTCTATGACCAACAAACTAGCATACACAAAAAAAACCCATCTTTTTAGATAGTCTAGATAGTAGAAGTGCATTTAACACAGTAAACATGTAATTATTAACATGATCAATGTAAACAAAAGTTACTTTGTTCCTACTCTGTACAATGTGTTTCTTCTAATAATTACTGACAAAAAGCATTCTACTAACTTATATTTAGAGATGAAGTCAAAAATGTAAACCTTTACGATGGAGCAAGACATAACTTAGGGCTCACTTAAAACATTCCGTTTAGGTGAGCTAAAAACTACTTATTAACATCAGGTAAAAACAAAATTCTTAAATTAAATACACATCTTAATGAAAGTAGGTTTAATAAACTGTACAGCTTCCGGACAATTAATCCCTTTCCAAATGTTATATGTACAGTGTATATATACAGTTTCTAAACATGCTAAATGCATGTGACAGAAATCTGTTTGCGAAAAAATCCCAACAAACACACAAATAGTTTTGCGTTTGAAAAAAAGGAGGAAATTATTTAAATGTCCACTCAACATGCTGCCCGATCATCGAGGAAAACTGTTCTTTCCTGTGTAGCAGCCTCCTCATTCTGGGAACTTACCTGTGTTGCTATGAGCAGAATGTCAATCAGCTGACCCAGGAACATAAACCCCAGGGTGGCAAACTTCACCAAGCCTGGAATGCATCAGCAAGTATCAACACAGTGTTCAAATTCCTATTTGAAATAATGTACTGTCAACATGTCCTCAACATACACATGGTATAACTGGCTGAAATATCTATTGTAAGAGACCAGAAGGGACCACATCCAATGTGCTTTTCTCTTAATCAATTGTCAGTCATATATATATGTATGTGTTTCCCAAACAGGTTGAGGATTTGGGGGCAAAATGTTAATTCAGTTTTACTCTGTTATGCCAGAAATTAAATTTTTATATTGTAGAAAAATTTCAAGGTCAACATGACAAAAATGCATGCAGGAAGTGAAAAGGGTGGTCCTGGGTTTATTGCTCAATTATCAAGGGAGTGAGTGAGTTGGGTTTAACACCACCTTTAATAATTTTCCAGATATATCATGGAGTGTCAGCTTAATGCAATCATAGGCTTCTGGCATGCCCAAGGGAAGCAACTCTGCCCAGCAAATTGCAGAGTCTTAGACAACTTGGCCATGTGTGCCAACCAATTATTATGAAAACGAAAGTAATAATATGAAATTGAAAAGTACATCACAGATGAGGAAAGGGTCACATTCATCTGTTCAAGAACTTTGGTGAATTGACGTTCATTAAACGTTTTTAATTTGTAAACATGATTTGTAGGAGTTTAAATTAGGCTGCATATATAGTGTTCTCAGGAATATATATTGTATAAGGCTATAAGGCATCATAAATGAAATTGGTTTATTTTGATACATTTTGAGGAGGCTCATTCATTAAAAAAGAGAAACAAGTATTTTAATCATTGTTAACCACAGGTAGCTGGCTCTTAAAGTGATAGAGCTTAAATCAGCCAATGAGTTACTATTTCAAATTTTATATCATGTCTTATGTCTGAATGATATTGACTATGCAGTCTCAATTTTTCTATAATAGCTTTAAAATACATACTCTACATACATCAAGCTGCATTAACATTTTGAAAGGTATTCAGTAAAATTTGATTTAGCTAAGGTCAACTCTCAATTACAACCCAATATAAAAAAATGCACATATTAATCAATGCTAGACATGCCCAAAGTATGGTACCTTTATCTTTTCTGAATCTTTTTTTGTATGGCTTATAAAAAAATCACCTTCTTTTTTGTTTCAGAAACATTGAAACATGTCTACCAATGTATGTTACAAACGAGAATTGTTCTTAGTCTGAGCAAATCGACAAGCCAAGGCTGCCCAGATTGTTACTTCTTAAACTGGACCCTAAGTTTTGATTATGCTTACCTATAGCGGGGTAGCCCAGGTAGAACCTGTCAATACCAAACATCCCCAGGAATATGGACAACAGGAGGGCAGTCTCAAACTTGTGTCCATTTCTGAATCAACCAAGTTTGACATGAGCATTTCATCAATATTGAGGTGAAATGGAGTTTAATGTCAGATCCAAGCTTACAGCATTCACATAGTGACGTGCATACACATGTTTGTGTGTGGCTGCTTGTACCAGTCCAAACTAATGCCGATTTTATAGTGCTAACCCACTGTTTGTTTTGTTTGCTTGTTTTTCAACACCGCACTCAGCAATATTCCAGCATCATGACGGAGGTCTGTAAATAATCGAGTCTGGACCAGAAAATCCAGTGATTGACATCATGAGCATCAATCTACGCAATTGGGATAGGATGACATGAATCAACCAAGTCAGCAAGCCTGACTAGCCGATCCCATTAGTCACGTCTTACGACAGGCATAGTCTCCTTTTACATCAAGCATGGGCTGCTGAAGACCTATTCTACCCCGGATCTTCAAGGGTCGCTAGTTCACTGAGAAACCATGCTGTAGTTTAACATAAATGCCCCAATCAGAAACAGTATATTGACTCCAAGCAGACTAGTCCATGTTTTAGCCCCTTAATGCAGAGCGCCAGGCAGGGTAACAACAAGAACCATCATTTAATGCCTTTTACTACAACGATCGAACCCAAGACCTTCCTCTCTTCAGGCGGATGCTCTACCACTAGAACATGATTGATCATGTGATTGTGACAGAAACAGTTGTAATCATGATAATGGTGCAATCTTCATTTGCATAATTTCGACACATTATTACTATTACCGTATTCGACGTAATAAGCGCCCAGGGTGCTCTAAAAATTAGAAATAGGGGGCTCTTATTAGAATATTATGTTGAGGAAAAAAACAGAGTTGAAAGATAAATTTCGTGGTTTATAGTGACAGCCTGGAATGTTTATGTACGACAGATATATTTTTCCAGAATTTAATTGCCCATAATTATATGCACATAAGAGTGCATATAACACACGAGTGTGTATTATAAGCGAATAAATAAGTCTTGCGTACATTGATCAATTGGAAGGGGTGCTAATTGGGATTGTTCACTAGCCAATATATCAGCAAATATCGCTGTGGGCGCTTATTAGAGCGGGGCGCTTATTACGTTGAATACGGTATTAGTTTTCATACCATACATGTACAGGAACTTGAATTCACTGTATTATTTTATCCAGCAAAATGTTTCAGCAGCGTGCTGAAGGCATTTTATTGATATATACTAGTCAAAAGAAGTTAAAGTGCACCCAATTTGTTCAAATAACTATAGTTAAACTGTCATGGCGATTTGACAGATTAACTTTAGCACATGAAAACAATCACATATTCTTTAACTACTTTTGAGTGGTATGTCCACAATGTGATCAAGTGATGACATTGTGGACAAATGAGAAATGCCTTTAGCTGTGCCTTTATAAATACCACTGGTCATTCTTGTATGTCTGGATTCCTTGAACATGTTGAAGAATATCATAGGTACCTACAATCTGTTTGTTCGTTGTTGAAAGCCACACTCAGCAATATTCCAGCTATATGACGGCGGTCTGTAAATAATCGCCTCCCGACCAGACAATCCTGTGATTGACATCATGAGCCTCGATCCACGCAGTTGGGACACGATGACATGCATCAACCAAACCAGTCATAATGACCATCCAATCCCTTTAGTCACTGCTTAAAAGAAGTAAGGATTGCTGAAAATCGATTCTAACTCGGGTCTTCATTGGTAACCTACAACATGTTTATGCTTTTTGACAACAATGTGTAACTGTAAATCTTTAAGATTGCTATGACCATCTTGAGAGAACATATGCCACATTTGACACCATGATTATGTGTAGATGGAATGATGAAGGGATTTGTGATGGAGCCAAAGATAACTTACGTCCAGTTGCATGGGACATGCTTCTTGAAACCTGTGGTGCTATTACGTGGAGTGCCATTATGAATACAAGTGATGTCTACAGCGGGCCGACAGGTAACTGAAATAGACCATCATGGAGAATTCAATTCACAGGTTTAGAAACTTCTGCCTAATCATGCTAAGAGTACAAATTCTGAAATCTTGATCATTTTGTAAAGATATTTCTTGAAAGTAGATATCAAGATCTATGTGTCATACCTGCATCTGGAAACAACAAACAATACAAATATATCTATTGCCAATCTCTTTTCATGTTAAAAAGGCTCAAAGAAATATTACTATGTAATAAGTCAAACCGATGAAAGCTTAAAAGTTATTGACAAGTGGGAAGAGGAACTTTTAATGGATATGAACTGGCCTAGCTTATTTATCAGAGCACACAAAACTACTCCAGACCCTAAACTAAGATGGTTTCAGCTTAGATTGCTCCACAGAATTCTACCTGTTAATACTTAATTACTCAAGATGCATATTGTTGACAACTGTCTATGTACTTTCTGTAATGCCGAGCCAGAATCTATTCAACATCTGTTTTGGGACTGTTGGGTAAGCAAAAACTTCTGGAAAAGATTTTCACAATGGATTGAATCCAAGTGTCCACATACTGGCAAGATAAATCTTACTTCAGACCTAATTCTTTTTGGCTTTTCAAAACATTTCCATACCGATGATATTTTTGATCTGATACTCTTATTGGCCAAATTTCACATTTATAGATGCAAAATGAAAAATAACCAAACAACCATTACACATTTCCAAAATGAGGTTAAATATTATTACCAAATAGAAAAATATAGACACTTTAATAAAGCCAAACAGACTGAATTCTATACGAAATGAGCTCCTTATGAAAACCTTTTGAAAATATAAACATTTGCTATTCCAAAACTATCTATGTGTCTGGTCAACACTGTCCCCTCCAAGAAAAAGACCCCCAAACCCAAACCCAATTTCCAGGTGTTCAGTTGGCGTTTATTTCCTTTGGGCAAGCAATGAAGTAAACATGTTACACATATTAAATGAAACTTCATTTGACTGAATTGACATACCGCATTTGATGTAATAAGTGCCCATGGTGCTCTCAAAATTAGAAACAGGGGGCTCTTATTAGAATATTATTTTGGTGAAGAAAAAAACAGAGTTGAAAGATTATACTGACAGCCTGAAACGTTTATATAAGACAGATATATTTTTTGAGAATTTTATTGCCAATAATTAAGGGTGCATATAACACACAAGTGCGTATTATACACGAATAAATAAGTCTTGTTACATTGATCAATCGGAAGGGGTGCTAATTGGGATTGTTCACTAGCCAAATTATTAGCCATGGGTGCGTATTAGAGCAGGGCGCTTATTATGTTGAATATGGTAAATGTATTTGGTTATTACATTACAACAAACTACTGTTGTGTCCCAGGTAGAATGATCAATAATTACATATGGATATGGATTTAGGAAAGGTTGCCTTAAAATGACTTAAATACTATCTCAGGGTAAATAGTACTTGACACGAAAAACCTACCTGGAACTGTCCTGTTGTCTGGGTTACATCCCTGTGCCTGCTGGGTTTCGGGGTCAATCTCAGGGTCATCACATAGGTACCTTCACATGTTAAGTTATATCATACTCTAAATTGGGCTTGAATATTGTTGAATACCAAACAACTGCCCATCGTAACGATTCCGGCCCCGTTCCACAAGGCGATCTTTGTGCCAACATGACTGAACTTTCATACTGTAACACTGCTTTACAGCATAACACTACTAAGACTGCTTTGTGGAAGTGACCTCGGATCACTAGAGAAAAAACAATGAATTAATCCATTCAACATTTTCACTGTGACAGTGTCACTATGCTGCTTGTACTACTACTTGGAGAGTTGAAGGTAGTGTGGGCACGGACATAGAGGAATACATCATTCTCATCTGGCAGTTATATGGCAAAAGTTCGACTGGGCCCAATTGCAAAGAGCTATCTCGGTGAGGACTCAAACATCAGGCACATATAAATTTTACTTATGTGTGTAATTGGTAAAGCTAAAATGGCACTCTTATCAAATTGTCACAAAAGCAAAAAATGATTAAATTGACGAAAAGAGAGCCTTGACAAGGGACAACCACCATCATTTACAACCAGAAGATGACTTTACAATCTCTGTCAGTGTGCGCAATACTGCACATTATTACATGTTGTGGACATTATTCATATCCTCTAGTCAAAAAATAAAATTACCATGGGTTCACCCAATATTTTGCTGGAAATGCATTTTGTCTAATATTATGGAAACATGAACATGGTCATGATGATAAACAAGATGAGTTTTTTTCTGACACCATAGTCTAAAAGTAACAGTGACCAAGACAGGAAACTTGACTGTTGCATTTTCATAGCTATAATTTTACAGTTATCCAAGAGCCTGTTACTTCCTACAAGAAGAAGACGCTAGCTTGTAAATCGGGAGCAGTTCAGGACGGCCTCAAAAGGTAAAGTCAAAGCGACCACAGCAGGAAGTCAAAACATCCACAACCCATTGTCAAAACGGACACAAAAAAGTCCACACAGCCACAACAAAAATGCCATAACGGCCACACAGAAAATAAAGAAGAAAAACTCAAGTATTGAGTCACATTAATTTATAACAGTTCATAACACCATATGCACACAAATCTTAATTCAGCAATGACTAGGCACTACACCATGTACACAGCACATATTAATTTTTAAGCCCTTGGTCCATGGTTTGAAACGCATATGTTAAGCAGCTCGGGGGGTCCAGTAGACAAAGCACTGCCTCATGACCAAGAACATGAGATTCTGAACTTTGTTTCACCATTATTGTGTACTTTAGTTGATCAGTTAACAGGTTCTTTATATGAAAACTGTATGTCAGTTTGATACAAGTCTTTAGACATGTACTAGTAATTGATTAACGCTCCACTGATCTCAATGAACAATGTTGGGGGCCCAATGTTGGGGGCCCAATGTTGCTCTACCACGGATCTATGATAATTCCTTGCTCCACCGAATGCACGTGATTTAGATGCGCCGCACACTGCTGTGTTGTTCTGTATCATATTTACACACTGATTAGGAAATTACTTCTGGGTATATAATAGTACCGCCAATGCCCAGTCGCAACCTCGAAAAAAGGATACTGTCCCAACAGTAGCTGATCACAGGGTGATTGTCCCTTTCTATTTTCACTCGATGTTTCTGTCACACAGTATAACAACACTAATGCGATGGAAAGAGTAACCTGGTACCGGTACATGTGGAAATATGCTCGTATTGTTGACTTTACAGAAAAATATTACAAGAAACTGTCATTTGTGAAAGGTAAACATGGGGAGGCCAAACAACACCGCCGGATGTTAAACCGTGGAAAACTATAGTTCTGTCCAAGAGTACAATTCTAGCAATGATAATGTTTTCAAAAACATGCATAATAAGGCAACTAAAACAAATTAAGAATATCGTTCAAAATCAATAATTGCAAAACTTGACAATGTTAATACAGTATCGCGGATTATTCTGCCTTGAACCACGAAAGTAGTTCTTGTAGGGAAAAAGCGAGAATACTACTTCCGGGTTTCACGCGAGTAGTCTGTAAAGAGGGTTCAGTAAATAGGTAGAAAAGGCGATGACAGTATTCTTCTGACAACAACATCTTCTGATGCCATTTGAGGACAAAACTTATAAGTCTGTCATAATATCCACAGTAACGTATGATGCGCGCCCTTAGAAAACTGGAGCTCACACTAGCTATTCTGAAACCCGATGTTGTCGCTCACCCTAACATTCTGAAGGTAGATCGGCTGATTTTACCCCATTAGTAACACTTAAGGCACAGACAATCTAAAGCATATAGAAAAAGTGCATGTTAGTGATTTAACTCTGTTGGGTCGCACCAGCCCTCGTAAATTCACGCACTCTCAACAATCCTCGATTTCTTTAACTGCCTCAGCCCTGGCCTAGGTTATGTCCTCTCGACTCCCTTTACGATCTTAGATGGTACATGCAAACTTAAATGCGAAAACCTGTGACATATCATTCATTACATTCTCAGGTATCAGCTTAGTATGGCCATTATTGACCTGTAAATATGATAGGAACTGTACAAATTATGAGGGCTGTTGGGCCCTTTATGTGTCTTTTTTTAGTTAAAACTGTTATAATCATCTGACCCCGACAGTATAACTTTTTTCATGAGACATTACAGCATAATTTCAACACAAGAAAATAACCATGGATGTATTATGAGAGTGAAGTTTATTATCTTAAAATAAGCATAAATGAGATAGATGTCTGCATAACATATTGTCTAAAAATAAACATAAGTACAGGTCTTTTCGTATCCTTTCTGTTGTTTCTTATCTCGTTATTCAACCCCCAATTATCAGACATAACGTATTGACATGTGTAGTTTGCTTTCACTAGGGTGTTTTTTTCACCAATGTTGTTACCTTGTCAGTACTCACTGACCTTATACAATCATAAAATGCTGTCATTATTCACCAGATTGTACAGCAGATCCAAGAGCATGTTGAAAGAGAAAAGATTCATATGACACATGTATGATATATTGCAAATTCTTTTCAGTTTGCAATCAAACAAGTAACAAAATGCTGACATTCTACTCCAGCATCCTTTTATTATACTTGATTAAATACATAATATATAGCCACTGCTCTAACCATCAAAGGGAAATAATTGGCTCAGGGATTGAAGTTGCTTCAACTTGCTGTGAAGAGTTGTGCCCCTTGGACCAGATCATCCAGATAGGTTTGAAAACTCAGATACATTCGGGTTGATTACCATCCACATGCTGTGATAGTAAATTAAGTACTGTGCAAAGCGATGAACACCCTCAACTTACCCAAAGCAAGATTTTTGAAAAACAACACACTGATAATGATTATTTGCAAATGAGAAAAAAATGATTGTTATGTGATGTTTTTTTGTTTGTAGGAAATCCGCTCTATAATCCTGCAGCAAGAATTTTTCTTTGTGAGATCAAAGAAGCTGATCTTATCGCCAACAAGAGCAAATGAATTTTACAAGGAGCATGAGGGCAAGTATATACTTTATAACTGAAACAAAGACGATTCATATCGGTGACACCTCTTCCTGTTGAGACCTGGGTTAGAATAGATCCCAGCGCTCTGTTCCATGTCATAAGACAGTATAAGACATGACTATATTGTTGTGGTCAGGCTCTGTGCCTTGGCTGAGAGGTTGTCCTTGTGCCCCAAATGCATGGGTTGTTGCTCATGCTTTCAGTCACTGGTTTGCCTGGTCCAGATTGGATTATTTGGTTAAAATATGGCTGACTGCAATGCTAAACAACTTTCACTTCCACAACCACTTGTGGAAAACCTGATCAGAAAAAGTGGGCTCCCAATAGCTCATTCGTGTTGTAACATGGTTACATATATGTGAATTGGTTGGTCACAATGGCCTATGAAAGTAGATGGTACTTGGAAAGGTGACACCAGGAAGACCAACCTGACATGGATAGGGCTGTGTGTTAGTGTACCCCAGGACTGGTGCTCATGCTATTCACCATTAGGTTGTCTGATCCATGTTTGATTAGGAGTGAGGTTTTGTACTCCCTGTAGAGGCTTCTGACTCTCACTCATATTTTCAGTGATAGAAACTAACAATTTTAGTCCACTAGTCCTTATGATGATAACAAATAGCAAAATCCTAAAAAAGGGCTAATTTCTACTAGTCCTTATGATACCTTAACTATTGGGCAGTTTTTACAAGGACCAGTGCCAGTTTCTACCACTGATTTTAATAATGCACACTAAATAAGAAAAAGCATTTGCAGTCTTCAACTTTGGCTACTAATCTTAAGCCTTAGTGTAGTAGACCTTTCATCAATCCAGTAATCCCAGCTAATAATCATAATCATCTCATATAGTAACACTAAGATCTACTGAAAATAAGGTGAGATGAGGTGAAATGGAGTTTAACGTCGCGTCTAAGATTATTGCACTTATATAGTGACGTGCATGTACGTGTGTGTTTGTGTGGCTGCTTGTACTAGTCCAGACTGATGCTGATTTATAGTGCTAGCTCACTAGATACCATACTGCAGTTTAACATAAATACCCCCCTCAGACACAGTATACTGACTCCGAACCAACCAGTCCTTGTTTTAGCCCCTTAATGCCAAGCACCAGACAAGGTAACAACAAGTACCTTCTTTTAACGTCTTTTGGTACGACTTGGCCAGGAATCAAACTTCGGACCTCTATCACCGGGTGGACGCTCTACCACTAGACCACGGAGGCAGTCAACTGAAAATAATGTTAAAAATGTTTTTGTCACAGACTGTATTGATCATGATCATGTTTATGTGCATATATTATGTAAATTTTAAAAACATTTGCATCTTTTGTTTCAGGAAAGTTCTTTCTCAACCGTCTTGTGTCCTTCATGAGCAGGTAATTATTTCGAAAAAAGAAATGGCAAAATGCTGTATGTACCATTTTGATCATTGGATTCATTAAATGCATCATTAAATAAAATTTGGGTGTTTGTGGAAAAAACATGTTACATGGAAATCTTTGTGTCCATGAACATTATAAACATCAGAAAGAATGTAGATTAAAGATATTTTCTTCCATGTTCAAGATACGTAAAAACAAAAACAACAGGTCGTAAAACTGAATATCACTGTTCAAATCTGATCCTGAAGCTATGAACAAAATGGATGTTTAAGTAGTTTTGTTAAAATCTTGACTCTTTTATTTATCACTATTTGAAACCAGAAAACTAGAATCGTGTGATGGTAGAACCCTCGTAAGTTCAGTCGTGTAAAAGTAAAACCCCTGTACGTTCAGTCAGTTTGTGTAATGGTAGAACGCTCGTATGTTCATTTGTGTAATGGTAGAACCCTCGTAAGTTCAGTCATGAAATGGTAGAACACTTGTAAGTTCAAATGTGTAATGGGAAAGACCTCGTAAGTTCTGTTGTGTAATAGTAGAATCCTCGTAAGCTCAATCATATAATTTCAGAACACTTGTAAGTTCAATTGTGTAGAATCCTCATATGTTCTGTCATGTTATGGTAAAACCTTCTTAATGACGATCATGTAATAGAACCCTCGTATGTTCAGTCGTGTAATGGTAGAACCATCGTGAGTTCAGTCGTGTAATGGTAGAACCATCGTAAGTTCAGTCATGTAATGGTAGAACCATCGTGAGTTCAGTCGTGTAATGGTAGAACCATCGTAAGTTCAGTCATGTAATGGTAGAACCATCGTGAGTTCAGTCGTGTAATGGTAGAACCATCGCAAGTTCAGTCATGTAATGGTAGAACCATCGTAAGTTCAGGTATGTAATGGTAGAACCATCGTAAGTTCAGGTATGTAATGGTAGAACCATCGTAAGTTCAGTCATGTAATGGTAGAACCATCGTAAGTTCAGTCATGTAATGGTAGGACCATCGTAAGTTCAGGTATGTAATGGTAGAATCATTGTAAGTTCAATCATGTAATGGTGAAACCCTCATAAGTTCAGTCATGTAATAGTAGAACCCTCATAAGTTCAGTTGTGTAATGGTAGAACCATCGTAAGTTTAATTGTGTAATGGTCTGATGCGCATTAATATGGTTTAATGTGATTAGTCCAAAGGACTAGTGTTAACCTTATTTCACTGGTTGTCAGAGTTTGTAGCTAGTTCTGCTTGAACAATGCAAAAGTGTTTTCTATGTTTACATTTTCTCTAAGTTTTATTTAGTTCCAATTTGTATCAAAATTGAAGAATTGAGATGGTTCAGTACTGAAAACCCCAAATGCTACTTGTCTACGAGGACTACCATCGTTGAATTTTTGTTTGTCCTCAGCAAAATTGTGTAGTCTCTGGCTAGGGTGAATTTCGATGGATGCCCTGGTGGTTCAGAGACAGAAGGGCTGAAGTAAAGTTTGTCCTTCCCCAGTATCCTGCTGCCCCAGGCTTACATTATCAGTCAAGATCTCGGAATTGGTTTCTATCCATCTTATAAGTTGTCTGAATGCAAATATACCAGAAAGAATAAGTAGACATCAGGATGCCTTATAGTGAAACAATACAGTGCATCATGGTATAAAAGGAATCAATGAAAGCGTGCGAGAGGAAGACCATGTGCAGCATGTACATGCACACATGCTGCACACAACTGAAGTCATGGCATGTAAGACTGAACACCCTTTTATCACCTGTCCCATTAGCTCAGTTGGAAAACAGTTGGGTACAAAACTAAACACGAATTGTGAGATTGCAGGTTTAATTCATGTCATGGAATTTTAATGTGAAAACAATTGTGACTGTTATCCAATAAAAAACCAATGCTAGATTCATATCAAAATGCCAGTTTATAAGGTTAGTGGGGATGCTGGGGCATTTCCCTCTGAATGCCTGATGTTTCCTGGTTAATGAGTACATTTCCAGTTTATTAACATTGTAAAGAACCTATTCACACATTAGTGTTATGTCACCAAAGGTTTATAAAAAAATTTAAAAAACATCTCAACTCACTGATATGCACTGACAAGTTAAATATTTTGTAACTGACAATTCATTCCAAATAAACACAAAATATTATTAAAAGCTTTGTGAAGTTTGCATTTTTGACAAAATGAGTTGAATCACCATTGTATATTAAGTAATCTTTCACATGAAAGAGAGAAAAAAAATAATTAATACTGATAATGTCAATGTGAATATGTCTGCTTTCTTGCAGTGGGCCTATATGGACACACATACTGGCCAGAGAAAATGCCATTCCGGAGTGGAGGAGGATCATGGGCCCAACTAAAGTTTTGAAGTAATGGCATTGGACAGCATCAGTAATGTTTGTTTGTTGTTTGGATGTCGCTAAACCAAGATCTGAGGACATCCCATTACGGGTCACATCAGACCGACCTTTCACGAACTCTGACCGACCAATGGAATTACTGACAAGAAGTTGATATTAGCCAATCAGAAGGCAGCTTTCTTGTGCTTAACGGCACTAATTTCGAATTGGCGACTGGGCTTTTGAAACATATTTTGACAAATTCTCGCTTAAAAATTTGAAACTTCAACAAAAGAACACTCTCGAATGGCTAATATATGGTCTAGTTTGTGTAGATTTAGTCGTTAAGCCCATAACTATCTTTCGGAATCCCCCGTTTTAAAGATTTTGAGGCTGCATGATTAGAAATCACATTCCGACTGTCACTTTCATGATCTGGTAAGCGACACTGTGATTGGTCGGATGAAAGGTCATTCTGACGTGAACCCTAATGATATGTCCTCAGATCTTTGTTTAGCTGTAGCAAGAACTAAGATCTGATTTTAATGAGATTGTGAAGTAATAGCAGTGGACAGCATCAGTAATGTTTGTTTGTTGTTTAACGCAGCATCAGCAATATTCCAGATACATATGGTGGCCTGTAAGTAATTGAGACTGGAACAGACAACCCAGGAATTGATATCATGAGCAACGATCCACTCTGTCAGGGTACAATGACATGCATCAACCACGTCAACGAGCATTACCACCTGAACCATTTAGTTGCCTTGTATGACCAGTATAGCTTTCCTATTGTAGTACAGTGTTCCCTCGCTGTTTCGCCTTTCTATATAGAGCTAACTAGGTTATAGCACGGGGTAACGCAAAGCTCCCAAAATCTATGTACATTTTTAATAAACTCAAGTTTTACACTGACACAATGTCTTTTCCCCATTGCAAAAAAACATTACCAGCTGTTCACTGAGAGCATATTACATATTACGTGAGTATTATTACACTATATGGTTATAAATAATGTTTGTAACATATAAGTTTTATTCACAATTCCATTCAATATTACTTACATTAATTTCAACAAAATTATGTGTGAAGGGATCGGTAGATCACACAGCTCACCCTTATATACAGCAACCACGATCAGATTACCACTATTGGTGCCTTGAAACAAACTAAACTGCTGATTGTCTATAATGCTCATCAAGTATGTGCTCCCCCAAGGTAGTGTTGTAGCAAGGGATCACTGTAGTACCATTGGAACTACTCTCACATCTTGGATTTGAACATTGGCTACTGGGTTGCACAAAGACCATATTAGATATGTCATATTTGTCCACTAATCAGCTATTTCTGAACTGCATGCATCTTGAAATTTGACATGAAGTCAGAATAAGGATGTTGCATTAACAGTTGCATCCCTAAAAGAAGCAGGGGCTATGGTGCTGGAGCATCGGAGCAAATGTGTCATTTGTTTTTGTTAGGGGTGAAACCATACAGCAAGGTTAAGATGGAATCGATACGAAATGTATCGTTGCATGAAAACTCACGATGCACTGGTGCTCCGATGTATCGTTTCACCCCTAGTTTATATTTATGTTTCAGGACAATCCACGAAGCTCCAGAAACAATCCGTGGTCGGTTTGGACTGACAGATACTCGTAACTGCACACATGGATCTGGTGAGAATGTCAAGATGTAGTGTTAGATCTAGAGGTTTCATGATGATGATGATGATGATGATGATGATGATGATGAGAGACGGGTACTATGGCAGAAACTAGCTGTATCTGTTGGTGTAACAATACAGCAATATTGTCCTCACCGCTTGAAATAGTATCACAAAATATCACAATTATTTTTTAACAACGATCGCTACATGTGTGCTTATACTTATTTAGTGAAAACAAGCCATTCTGCCAACAAGAAATGTTATTTGATGGAAGGTCAAAATTGGAAAGTGGGCTTTTGAAGAATTGTGAATTTACTTAGTGATGAATAGTTGGCTATAAATAGTATAACTTTCACAGTGCCCTCTTGCCTATATATTTCTTCCCTACAGTGTCCCATCATCGATTTAAAAACAAATGATTCAGGATTGTGATTCACCTGCATAAAGAAAGAATATCAACTTATGAAGTGTATCGTGGCGTGACAACACCAGGGCCCACTTGCACAAAGTGATCTTAGCGCTACGACTATTGTAAGCCTATGTTAAAGTATGGGAGTTACGATCATCTTAGCGCTAAGATCGCTTTGTGCAAGTGGACCCAGATCACTTCATCTCTATTATCTGTATCCAAGCCGATGTAGTGAAGTGTGATCATCTTTGTATTGTAGGATGTAGTATTGTTTCAGTAACTATCATTAGTTTGCAAATGGAACTTGTCTGACAGTTTATATGTTTGATACATGATGTAATGCTGGTTGAAGTTTGAACCAAGTCAGATAGATGTATCTTTGAAGATTCAGCTTGATGAGAGAAGGCTCTGTAGGCATTGTTTGATCATCACCCAGTAAATGAAACTGAATATGATGGCGCTGAACTTCATCAGTTTTATCTGGTAATAACCTTTCTAGTTCCATTTTCATTGAAGCAGTCATAAAATCCTGAAAGGTCTCACCAGCTTGTGGATTTTATCAATCTCATAATCTGTTTTGCTCAGCTCGTTGGTTATAGTTGGATACTGAGTGACTACATACAACTCCCACTTCACTTCAATTGTGTAACAGGGGCACGGGTGGCCAAGTCGTCTAAGGCGCCGCGATTCGCTGTGCAGAGTTGCGTCCCTTGGGCATGCCAGAAACCTATAATTGTGGGTTCGAATCCCGGTTTGCCGCAATTATGTTTCTAGGTTTGTCAGCACCATACCCGTGCTCGTGGGTTTCCTCGAAGTGTTAAATGTCTGAGACCTGCATCACTTCGGGCTTTCCTCCCACATTAAGCTGACACGCCGCGATATAACTGGAATAATGTTAAAAGTAGCGTTAAACCCAACTCACTCACTCAATTGTGTAACAGTAACAGTGCCATGAGCCCTTGTTTTCTATGTAGGGAGAAGACAGGTTGACTTGACCTTGTGTTTTACTTGTGCCACTTCTGCTTCAGACTCCCCTGAAACTGCCGCCCGTGAGATCAATTTCTTCTTCCCTGAGTTCTCCACAGACAGGTGGCATGATACCGAGGGAGCCTATTTCTACAACGGGCAGGTTGCCTTCAATGAGGACTTGTGTCAACATGTTCCACTGCAACATGTGTCTGATTCCATCAGTTGATTGGATCCTGATTTGTTGACTTGATTTATTTTACTCCTGTTACCATGGTGATTTGATCAGGAAACATTTGTGTGAAAGTGTGTAAGGAAATCTTTTACAGGTTATATAGGGAGATTGATTTGTTAAACTGTAAGGGGGCACGGGTGACCCAGTTGTCTAAGGTGCCATGATTGGCTGTGCAGAGTTGTGTCCCTTGAGCACGCCAGAAACCTATGATTGTGATCCGAATCCCGGTTCGCCCCGATTATGTTTCTAGGTTTGTCAGCACCATGCCTGTACTTGTGCGTTTCACCAAAGAGGTAAACGTCTGAGACCTGCATCACTTCGGGCTTTTCCTCCCACATCGAGCTGAAACGCCGTGATATAACTTGAATACTGTTAAAAGCGGCGTTAAACCCAACTCACTCACTCATTCAAACTGTGAAATGTCAAGCAGACAGAATGTAAAGGCGCGGCAGATGTTTTGTTTGTATTTGTTTTTTTTCTCAATCGAATAAAATACAACTTGAAAAGTTAATTCCTCCGGAGCACATGTAAGCAGTCTCTTCTTATTATAATAAAATGTAATGCATATCTGATCGAAAAAGGGGTGGTAGGATAGCCTAGTGGTTAAAGCATTTGCTTGGCACCCCACAGACCCAGGTTCAATTCCTCTTATGAGTATGATGTGTGAAGCCCATTTCTGGTGTCCCCCGCCATGATATTGCTGGACTATTGCTAAAAGTGGCATAAAACCATTCTCAATAATGACTTTATTTTACAATAGAACAAGCATATTGAACTTGTTGTATCACACGAGATTTTTAATGCATTTAGAACATGCAAGTGGTTAGAAATAAACATTTCCTCATGTTTTATATCCCCTGTCGCAACGAGTTGGCGGAGGATATTGAAATGGGTCTGTACGTCTGTCCGTGCGTGTGTGTGTGCGTGCGTCCCGAAATCGTTTCCGGGGCATAACTCAAAACCCATTCAATACTTTTTAAAAAAACTTTGCATGTTTACCTGACACATACTCAACTGGTGCCTTTTGCAATTTAGGAATTTTAGAAATGTTTATTTTTTACGTTTGCCATGGCAACAAGTTGGACTTAGGTTTTATGAGGGTGGTGTTTGTTTCCGGAGCGTAACTAAAAAAACTGTTAAATTACAAAACTTTGCATGTCTACCAGGTCACATACTTAACTGGTACCTTTTATATTTTGCACTTTTAGAATTTTTGTTTGTTTATGTTTCCATGACAACAAGTTGGATTCAAGTTTTAATATAGGGTGGGTTTACTTATAGAGTATAACAAATAAACTGTTAAATATTTCCTTGCCAAACATTGCATGTCTACATATTAAGCACATACTGAACTGGTGCCATTTGATATTAAAGAGTCTTAGAAATGATTAATTTAGAATTTCCATTGCAGTTATTTTGACATGGACTAAGAGAAATCTTGGGTCAGTTACATGGTTTGGGACCATAACGACGGAGTCGTGTTAAAATGGGCGGGGGATATAGACGACTTCTTAGACTATACGCCTGTTGTAATTTATTTTGATAACTGTCCAGCCCAGTCTGCTATAATGTAACCTTGACAGCGATGTATATTGTCTGTGCTGTCAAACAACATACTGAAAACAGAGAACAGGATGGTGGTTGGCTGACATATTCATAACTGAGTACAGTGACTGTGTGAGATCCAGGGGATGGAACAACATAATGATTGTCAGTCAGCCAAGGTTGTTGACAATGTCAGTTGACCAATGAGTTGTTAGTTCAGGTATCTAGCTGACCAATCACATTCTGATTATGAACACTATTAAAGTTCTGGTATTTTTCCACATCTGCTTTCTTTCATCACTAACTGCTGGTACACCACTGACACCAGCACCTGCCTGTTGTAGAGCTCTAACTGCTGGTACACCACTGACACCAGCATCTGCCTGCTCCCATAGAGCTCTAACTGCTGGTACACCACTGATACCAGCATCTGCCTACTGTAGAGCTCTAACTGCTGGTACACCACTGACACCAGCATCTGCCTACTGTAGAGCTCTAACTGCTGGTACACCACTGACACCAGCATCTGCCTGCTCCCATAGAGCTCTAACTGATGGTACACCACTGACACCAGCACCTGCCTACTGTAGAGCTCTAACTGCTGGTACACCACTGACACCAGCACCTGCCTGTTGTAGAGCTCTAACTGCTGGTACACCACTGACACCAGCATCTGCCTACTCCCGTAGAGCTCTAACTGCTGGTACACCACTGACACCAGCATCTGCCTACTCCTGTAGAGCTCTAACTGCTGGTACACCACTGACACCAGCATCTGCCTACTCCTGTAGAGCTCTAACTGCTGGTACACCACTGACACCAGCATCTGCCTGCTCCCATAGAGCTCTAACTGATGGTACACCACTGATACCAGCATCTGCCTACTGTAGAGCTCTAACTGATGGTACACCACTGACACCAGCATCTGCCTGCTCCCATAGAGCTCTAACTGCTGGTACACCACTGACACCAGCACCTGCTTGTTGTAGAGCTCTAACTGCTGGTACACCACTGACACCAGCATCTGCCTGCTCCCATAGAGCTCTAACTGCTGGTACACCACTGATACCAGCATCTGCCTACTGTAGAGCTCTAACTGATGGTACACCACTGACACCAGCATCTGCCTACTCCTGTAGAGCTCTAACTGATGGTACACCACTGACACCAGCATCTGCCTACTCCTGTAGAGCTCTAACTGATGGTACACCACTGATACCAGCACCTGCCTACTCCCGTAGAGCTCTTACTGTTGGTACACCACTGACACCAGCACCTGCCTACTCCCGTAGAGCTCTAACTGCTGGTACACCACTGACACCAGCACCTGCCTACTCCCGTAGAGCTCTTACTGTTGATACACCACTGACACCAGCACCTGCCTACTCCCGTAGAGCTCTTACTGATGGTACACCACTGACACCAGCATCTGCCTGTTGTAGAGCTCTAACTGATGGTACACCACTGACACCAGCATCTGCCTGTTGTAGAGCTCTAACTGATGGTACACCACTGACACCAGCATCTGCCTGTTGTAGAGCTCTAACTGATGGTACACCACTGACACCAGCACCTGCCTGCTCCTGTTGAGCTCTATCTGACAACTAACACACAGATTATAAACAACAACAACACTTCTCCTTGTGGGTCTAGAAATAAACATTAGTGACTTGTATCAAACCGAGACATTGTTTCTATGCAGTTAACATTTTAGGTTAATATTCACCACTAGATTCGTGAACATTTTAAAAATGTGTTGGTTCTGAATGATTTCAAAAACACCCGCTACAATCGCCAGTTGGTGGGAGACAAAGATTATGTATGTATGCTAAATAGACTTGAAACCGAAAGTATAATGTCAAACCACCTGTTTCAATCAGCGATGGCTACAGTGATTTGAGCCCGTGAAGAACCGTGGTAGAATAGGTCCTGAGCAACCCATGCTTGCCGTAAGAAGCGAATATCGCAATTGCGTAGATCGATGCTCATGATGTCAATCACTGAATTGTTTGGTCTAGAGTCGATTATTTACAAACCGCCGTCATATAGCTGGAATATTGCTGATTGTGGCGTTAAACAACAAACAGAAAACAACTATGGTGATTTGAAACCTCTCGCTCCAAATCATGTATTTCCCGAAGTAATGTCTGAAAGCGCGTTAGAATTAGTACGGTCAAACAAACCTATAGTTAACCAGCTTATAGCCCAAGTTTTATAAACTATAAATCAAGCAGTAAGTTATCAGATTAATCTCATAAAGATATTACAGTTTCACACAAAGCATTATTTTCTGTTACTGACCTACATTGAAAATATGGCACCGAGACCCATTGCTATCGCTATTTTGGGCTTGTTCGTGACAACTCCCGCTGTTTTTAGAAAGACGCTCGACAAGTTGCAGTGAAGAGGCGTGTACATGGATAGGTAAGGTTACTGAGGATTAATCTGTTTGTAGCCAACTCGTTTGCTCTGCTCATTGTAAATCACTTTAAAGTTTATATGCATTTTGTGTACAAGTCAAATGATAGTGATTAATTGCAACTTTTAAAAGAAACACGATTTTCCGGAAGCATTACCGTGCTATGACCACATGGGCGGTATATATACGACTCGCAAGAAGCCAAAGAACATCCGATTCTTTAATATTACTCTATTTAATCTGTTTAGCCAGGACAGATTAAATAGAGTAATTTGAACGAATCGGGTGTTCTTTGTTTGGTTGTTGTTCGTGTTCGTTTAACGCTGCATCAGCAATATTTCAGCTTTTTGGATGCGGACGGTAAATAATCACGTCTGGACCATACAACCCATGGTTATAAGAGGCGACTAACGGGATCGGGTGGTCAAGCTCGCTTGTTGATGCATGTCATCGATCCCAACTGCGTGGATCGATGCTCATATTAATCACTGGATTGCCTGGTTCAGACTCGATTATTAACAGACCACTGTCATATACCTGGTTGGTTGGTTTGTTGTTTTACGCCGCACTCAGCAATATTCCAGCTATATGACGGAGGTCTGTAATTAATCGAGTCTGGACCAGACAATCCAGTGATTAATATGAGCTTCGATCCACGCAGTTGTGATACGATGACATGCATCAACCACGTCAGCGAGCCTGACCACCCGATCCCGTTAATTATCTCTTACGACAAGCATTGTCGCCTTTTACGGAGACCTATTCTACCCCGGATCTTCACGGGTTGTCATTGGCTGGAATGGTGATGGCGCTAAATTTTCCCGATCTCTGAAATCACAATAAAGTTGAAACTGATGGGGTATTAGTGTCAGATTGGATACACATAATTTGTAAAGTTAATAGTCGGGTAGAAATATTTGATGTTTCGTAAAACATCCATTGAAGTGGGTCATAAGGATCTAATCATACAAACCGCGGAATGTTGATAATGTTGAATTGCTTACAAAGCAATTTCGCTAATCATTTAAGGACTTGCAACAATGGCTCGCAAAAGTAACATTAGGATCGAAAATCAATGATATGTTAGTGACATTCACCAGTTGATGACAAATTTATAAATCGTGTCTGTCATAAAATCGCAATGTTGCATTCTTTGAAAATGGTATATGTTGTCATTTAGATGAAATAGAATATCGTTATGTCGGGTGTATCTTTCACAAAATAATTTTCTCCTGGCCAATTCTTTTTTTATTATTAAATCCCATGTCTCCAGCGCAAATTAAAACCATGGACGTTAAACGTTTTAGTTTTTTAATTAATACCTTAAGTCTGTCATGCGATTCATCACATATGAGCAAAGGTAAGAAAACATATTATATTAAGGTAGAATCTTTCCCAAAATATTTAAAAATGGCATACTAGAAAAAAAATGTGTGCATTTCAAACAAAAAAATATGTGTAATGATTATTTATTCGTCATAAGCAGTAATACTTCCAGATCTGATATGGTGATATATATGATATGTATATTTTGAATTAGGACCGACAGATGATGAGACATGGCGGCTATTTTGAAATCCGAGTTCGTGGAAAAACTGGCAACATAATTTTTCGTAATGATGTTTTATTCTATTTCCAGAGGTATTTCGTGTTAAACTGCGGCATGGTGTTGTTTTATTTGTTGTTTAACGCCGAATCAGCAATATTCCAGACAATCCAATGATTGACATCATGAGCATCGATCCACGCAATTGGGATACGAGGACATGCATCTACCAAGTCAGCGAGGCTGACCACTCGATCCCGTTAGTCACCTCTTGCGACAAGCCTGGATTGCTGAAAACGTATTCTAACCATGATCTGCACGTGGTTTTGCGGCCATAGTATCTCAATGAGATAGCTCTTTTAACTTGGCAACTTAATTCAGGACTCACGCCGAAGACCCGGGTTCGATACCCGACATGGATACAATGTGTGAAGCCCATTTCTGGTGTCCCCCGCCGTGATATTGATGGAATATTGCTTAAAGCGGCGTAAAACCATATTCACCCACTCACTAATTCAGGACTAGTACAAGAAGAACCCACACCCACACACGTCGCTATATAAGTGCAATAATCTTGAACGCGGCTTTAAACCCCAATCAGGGGCGGTCGGGTAGCCTAGTGGTTAAACCGTTCGCTCGTCTCGCCGAAGACCCGGGTTCGATTCCCGACATGTGTACAATGTGTGAAGCCCATTTCTGGTGTCCCCCGCCGTGATATTGTTTGAATATTGCTTAAAGCGGCGTAAAACCAAACTCATTCACCTTAAACCTCAATCACCTCACCTCATTTATTATTTGTATATCTTGTTGATTCAAACCTATATTTTAGTACACTTTATTTTCATTTTCCATAGACTATCAGTAACAACGCTGACGATGAAATCTTGGGTTACGTCTCCAGGAATCGAGGCCCACAAACTACATGTCCGGCCGACAGACGCCCCTTAGAGATCGCAGGAAGACATTATGCGATGATAAATGTAATGGATAATGAGGCTGACACCTGTGTCTGAAGCTTTAAAAGGATTGTACATTTACGCCTATGTTGTCATGGAAACGGAGTAATACCCACACCTTTCTTACGGTCATGTGCTTTCATAAATACATATTGTGTAGCAGCAGTGCTTGATGTTCCGTGTTTTCTGAGTAAATCAACGTCGTTCTAATGGTAAGAAACAATTTTCATTTATACTATGATCAGGTTTAATGTCGGGGAGCATGTAAACCTTAAGTGATATGTGTGACTTCCATCTGACGAGGGTACACGGGTGGCCCAGTCGTCTAAGGCGCCGCGATTCGTTGTGCAGAGTTGCGTCCCTTGGGCACGCCAGAAACCTATGATTGTGGGTTCGAATCCAGATTCGCCCCGATTATGTTTCTAGGTTTGTCAGCTCGTGGGTTTCAACAAATTGGTAAACGTGTAAGACCTACATCACTTCGGGCTTTCCTCCCACATTAAGCTGAAACGCCGTAATATAATTGGAATACTGTTAAAAGCGGCGTTAAACCCAACTCACTCACTCACTCATTCCAACTGACGAGGGAAACTGTGCGACTTCCACCGGACGAGGGAAAATCCTGTGAGTATTCCGGGTTAGATTCGGCCAACAGTAACCTGTACGTGTCGGATGAGGCTGTACAGTGGATCGGGTGATATGTCTAGGATATTGCTGAATGCAAGCGGCGTAAACTATAATATAGTTAAAAATAAATATTAACGTAACGACGGGTGTCAACTTTTTCATCGCAGCTTATTGCGTTCATCACAGACACAATGACAACCCAATCTGCGATTTTCGTAATCGAAGCAAAGAAAACGTGGAAGGTGACATTCAATTGTCTATCTCGAGGGATACCTCCGTGTGCATAAAAGAATTCCATTGGAAATCTCTGGGGAAAGTTTCAAAGTTGTAAGTGTGAGGCTCAAGCCTTCTTTGATATTTCAGACACATCACGGTGTTTCACGCGAGGCATGTTGTGGACGTTAACCATTTTGCTGAACCCAAAGAGAACGTGTATGTTTCTGTCATCAGGACTGAAAACAAAATGCGATTTCAAGCCCCAACCAGCAGACCCTGGGATTTTATCGAAACAATGTATTGTCGCACAAATTTCTTAAAATAAATAAGTTTGCTTCAGACTGTTGACAAAAAGGAAGTGCCTGACCAAAAATACAGTGTTGCAAAATGTTTTTAATATATATCTGATTTTGTTATTGTTAAATCCCCAAACAAAACTAAGGGAATTGAAACGCAATTCCTACGCAGACCGTTTTTCGTTTCCGGAGCAGAACTCCTCAACCTTTGACTATTTCTGGATGAAACTTCTTATACAGATCAGTTTAGTGTTGAACTGGTGCCTTTTGATGATTTGGGATTTATATTTTTAATTTCTTTTCTTGGCGACTAGTGGCCTTATACTGAAAACGAGGGTAGTGCTTGTTTCCGGAGCAGAACTCCTCAACCATTGACTATTTCTGGATGAAACTTCTTATACGGATCAGTTTAGTGGTGAACTGGTGCCTTTTGATGATTTGGGATTTACATTTTTAATTTTTTCTTCTTGGCGACAAGTGGTCTTATACTGAAAACGAGGGTAGTCCTTGTTTTCGGAGCTGAACTACAAGACCCTTGAATATTTCTGGATGAAACTAGCTATACACATCAGTCAAGTGGAGAATTTGATGATTGGGATGTTGCAAAATACTGAACAACATTTTTTTCTTCACTAACAGAACGTATCCAATGGCAATGAACCAAAACGATGGGTATAAGTAGCCAATCTCTATTTCCGATTCGCACCAGAACTGGGGGATGTGTCATCTTCTGGTGACTCTTGTTTGATTACTTCGCACCCTTGGGTTTCCCAGGTTTGATCACCAGCAACCTATGCTGGTCATAAGAGGCAACCATATAGATCTGGTGGTGAGTCTCGGTGACATTATTACGTATCACTGTACCCGATGGCGTGAACTGTTGCTCACACTATCGATCATTGGATTGTCTGGTCCAGACTAATATTATTTATGGGTCGCCGTCATTTGACTGAAATATTGCGACGATAAACAAACAAATTTCAAAATATTTTAACTGAAAACAATATCGACAGTACTGCAAGAAGACTTCTCATGTTGTCCCACATATGTGAAAGTTTGGGTCGTTGATCTGTTAACCAAGTTTTTTAGAGAAAAAAACACATCAGCTTCTTTTTCTACAGAATATTTTAACAATCATTTGTCATCTGACATGTCCCCGGATCCAATAAACCTGCTTCGTTGGCTTGTGCGCGTATCATGGTAAAAAGCGTCTCCTTCACAATGCTTGGTGTGTTACAGTGGAACACTATCTTTTATCTCCGTCAAAGGTCATCCTTTCATTGCCAATGTACATTTGCGTCTTCAGTGTCGTTCATGAAGTCAGCAGTGTCTAAATCTGAGGCACTTGATGTCAGGTCATCGGAAAGCCATTGTAAGGTTCAAGATGCAGACGAACCAGATCTGCAAGAACATCTACTTTAAGGAGCACACTCCAGTGCAACTCGTTGTGGTATGTAAATACAACACGTCAGCGCCAGAGAATATTCAGTCTCGAGTATCTGCCGAAACAGACATGCCAAATAGTTAGTGGTGAATCAATGGATCACGGAATATCAGCGAGCGAGTGAGTGAGTGAGTGAGTGAGTTGGGTTTAACGCCGCTTTTAGCAGTATTCTCCTCCTGTCAGCTTAATGCGGGACGAAAGCCCAAAGTGATGCAGGTCTCAGACGTTTGCCACTTCGGTGAAACCCACGATCACGGGTATGGTGCTGACAAACCTTCAAACATAATCAGGGCAAACCGGGATTCGAACCCACAATCATAGGTTTCTGGTGTGCCCAAGTGATGGGTACTACTACTACTACTACTACTACTACTACTACTACTACTACTACTGTGTTTAACTGACAATTCAGTTAGACATGCAGCACACGTGGTGTCTCTTTGGACAAGGGATTTTGTTCAAATTCTGTTCACCCAGCAGTGAATGGGTACCCGGTAGGATGAGGTGGCAATGTGGTTGTTTACCTTCTAGCGCGTAACAGGCAGCTTGGGTTGTATACTCCCCAGGGATCTGAAAATGATTGTTGAGTGCACACTGATCCATTGACCGGGGTGACCCGTGAATATTCCGGGGTAGAATAGGTCTTCAGCAACCCATGCTTGCCGTAAAAGGCGACTATGCTTGTCGTAAAAGGCGACTAACGGGATCGGGTGGTCAGGCTCGCTGACTTGGTTGACGCATGTCATCGATCCCAATTGCGCGGATCGATGCCCCGGATGTCAGTCACTGGATTGTTTGGTCCAGACTCGATTATTTACAGACCGCCGTCATATAGCTGGAATACTGCTGAGTGCGGCGTTAAACAACAAACAAACAGACATTGAGCTGGGTAATAAATGTCTTAGCGCTTAGATAATGTTTATGCATGGAGTACAGCGCCATATAAATGCATTCTTCTTCTTCTTCTTCTTCTTCTTATGCGCCATTAAGCTGCCAGTCAGTGCCACGCGCCCGTTTAGCCACATCTAGCTGGTGATCTCAGTCACGTCTGACTTCATGCTTGACGGGGACACGGGTGGCCCAGTCGTCTAAGGCGCCGCCATTCGCCGTATAGAGTTGCGTCCCTTGGGCACGCCAGAAACCTATGATTGTGGGTTCGAATCCCAGTTCGCCCCAATTATGTTTCTAGGGTTGTCAGCACCATACCCATGCTCTTGGGGTTCACCGAAGTAGTAACTGTCTGAGACCAGCATCACTTCGGGCTTTCCTCCCACATTAAGCTGACACGCAGCGATATAACTGGAACCCTGTTAAAAGCTGTGTTAATCCCAACTCACTCACCCACTCACTCATGCTTGACACATTCCGACCAATATTCATTTATCGAGTGATTTAGTCATCTCATTGATTGTACGCCCTTGACAATAACCCCTCCATCTTTGCTAACGGAGTACATCGACCAGCTTGTACCACCAGATAGTCGTGTCACTGCGTCACTCCAACCCTACTCAATCTCACCGCCGAGACTGCTCCGCGTGGCGACAAGCGTCAATTGCCGCCTCGTAAGCCAGGGATTTAGATCGGGTTATTAAAAGGTCAGAGAACCAGTGTTTGTCTTTTGATGGGATCATTCGGGAATCCGATTGACCTCGCGACTTACGTCATTAAGCGAAGTAAAGCACTTGGAGACGAAAACATCAGATCCGATTTTCCCAAAGCAGGTTTCTTTTATATTCGTCACCACTCGCCCTTTTCCGTAACCTGCAAGAAGACTATAACGTGTATAAACTGTTCTATTAGCGGGGTCAGACTTTAACGTTTTAGAATAACTTGCACCTAGCGTGTAAAAGACAGTTAGTACGCTGTCATACGTCGAGCTTTCACCGAAAAAACATTACGAGAGTTTATGTAACGCATGTCTAACGTATACGTAGCGTATCACTAACTTATACATAACTTATGACAGCGTATAAAAGTGTATTGCCAACGTGTGTCTGGCGCGTCCAACGTATGCCCAGCGTATGCCCAGCGTATGAGTAACGTCAACGTAGGGGAAAGGTGTACTAAAACGGGCCGTATGGGTAACGTATATCTGGCGTGTGTAGAGCATACCTCTAACGTATGCCTAACGTATAATTCATACCTTCATACGTTCCCATACGCCGAAAATTTTGTGCATGCACAAAAATGTTTTTAAACCTCGGCGTACTACAACGTATACCAGCGTGCTTTTAACGTATACAACTTATGGACCTAACTTATCCATAGCGTTGTTCAGCGTTGCCGGCGTTTTGGCAAAATGTCTCATACGTCGCCATACGTTACTGCTATACGTTGTAGTGTGATAAGGCCATTACCCATGTTAAAGTTGTACACCCGAAGGGAATATTTAACTTTTCAACAAATAATTAATATCAGTGTCTAAGACTACAATTAACGGTGAATTACCGTTTAAAGGATTCTTCACTGACCAGACTATTTTCATTTTATGTTAAAATATGCGAGTTACGACAGACTTAACGCTTAGCTCGCTTTCTATAACAGAGCACAGCGCAGAGATGCAGGTAATGAATACATGATTTCATCGAAATCAAGGTCCTGATTAAAAAATATAGTGTTTTGAGTATCAATACTAAGGAACCTTTCATATTTTCTACTGTTTGTGGATCCAGGATAAGAGTCCTGGGCCCACTTGCACAAAACCTTCTTAGCGCTAAGACTATCGTAAGCCTATGTTAAAGTATGAGAGTTAATATCACCTTAGCGCTAAGACTATCGTAAGCCTATGTTAAAGTATGAGAGTTAATATCACCTTAGAGCTAAGACTATCGTAAGCGTATGTTAAAGTATGGGAGTTAATATCACCTTAGAGCTAAGACTATCGTAAGCGTATGTTAAAGTATGGGAGTTACGATCATCTTAGCGCTAAGATCGCTTTGTGCAAGTGGGCCCTGATTATAAACACTAAAGATGCCAATATGTTCGGTGCTTAATGGTATCATCCATGGGATCCCACTGAATATAAATGGGCGTTAAGTATTCTCACGGAATAATATAAGAACAACATCGCAAGATTAAACCGCCTTTAGCAGACAGATGGACAGATAATTTATTTGAGTCTCACCTCGACAAACAAAAATCATGCACATATACATTGCAATAATTGAGCCATTCCACACGGAATTATGAGAGACCCTATGTCAGTAAAACATATACGGTGCCCATATATATATATATATATACGTAAAACATCATAAAATAGTGAAACATTACATGTTCAGCTCCGACGTTCATACAGTTTGGCCCTCACTCTATGAAGGTTCATACTCCAATGAACTCACATAAAGTGACAGTCAATTCTTAAATGACTTCACAGCACAATTATATCCTAGCACCCCTTATGTCTCTTTTCTCCTAGTGGGCCACAATTGCAAAAATAAGACCTTTTTCCTATTAATTTAAGAGCAGAGGTGATAATAAACATCCTTGTTTCAAACCACAAACCGGACCGCCTCCGTGGTCTAGTGGTAGAGCGTCCGCCCGGAGAGCGGAAGGTTGGGGCTCGATCCCCGGCCGCGTCATACCAAAAGACGTTAAAAGATGGTACTTGTTGTTACCTTGTCTGGCGCTCGGCATAAGGGGCAATAACAAGGACTTGTCGGCTCGGAGTCAGTATACTGTGTCTGAGTGGGTTATTTATGTTAAACTGCGGCATGGTATCTCAGTGTGCTAGCACTATAAATCGGCATCAGTCCGGACTAGTACAAGCAGCCACACACACACGTGCATGCACGTCGTTATACAAGTGCAATTATCTTGGACGCGACGTTAAATCCACTTTCACCTCACCTCACTAAACCACTAAACCATAAACCAGTGGGTGTGGCTTTAAACAAATTTATCCTTACTCCTGCAGGGGCGGTCGGGTAGCCTAGTGGTTAAAGCGTTCGCTCATCACGCCGAAGACCCGGGTTCGATTCCCGACATGGGTACAAAGTGTGAAGCCCATTTCTGGTGTCCCCCGCCGTGATATCGCTGGAATATTGCTAAAAGCGGCGTAAAACATACTCACTCACTCACTTACTCCTGCACCACCAAGATTTCGTTCAGTATTAGATCTGTGGTTGCGGAAACCATATGTTTTCATGGATGACGTTGTTGTCTTCTACATCAGTACGCCACAATGGAGCTTGTACATGTACCAAGCGCAAGCAAGCGTGATACCCCTTTAGGGCGGTGGGTCTCTCGGGGCGTCCGACTACTACCTTTGGGAAAGAGGATGTAAATCCTTTCGCCCTACTAACAGGTACACTACCTTTGGTCAAACAAACAGAAAAGATGAACTTGATGAAGGAGTAAGCATATATTCCGAAACGTTTGTTTCCTCATAATAAAGAAGTTGACATCCATAACTTCTTTTCCTTAAACAGAAAAGAGACTGTGTCGATAGGTTAGGGCAGTGTCATGTTTTAGCACACCCACTGGAATATTGTCAAAAGCTTAGTGTTTTGACTTGGAGAATAACCGGCTTTGCCTCGTCTACTGTTATAAGGGTGTTATATCGATGCCTGCATCCTCTTCATATATATAGACGGAGGCGGTCGGATAGCCTAGTGGTTAAAGCGTTCGCACGACATGCTGAAGACCCGGGTTGGATTCCTCACATGAGCACAATGTGTGAAGCCCATTTCTGGTGTCCCCCGCTGTGATATTGTTGGGATGTTGCTAAAAGCGGCGTAAAACAAAACTCACTCACCTTAAATCTCAATCACCTCACCTCACCACCATCTTGGAGTGTGACACGAGTAGTGTTTGTTTTGGGTCCCTTGTAATAGTTCACAGTTGGGACCTGAAATCCAGGCGTGAAATGCGAGTGGTTTGAATACGCCACCACCCAACCGTTCCATACTGTAAAGTAAAACCAACGGACCATCGACAATACATCGAGTTATCCGTATTTCGAGAGAAGCGTAGTGCAGATGGTATACAACTTCATTGAGAAATGTTCTGGCGGCATCTTACTTCGCCTGTAACGATATATCAAGTACCTGTGTTATAGTGTAACGAACTTTCACTGTCTGGGAAGATGGATCTGTGAACCATGCATTTCTAAGTAAATGGGAGTGTGTGCTGCAATATTACTGCTTAAAAAACCCGTCTTTATGGACCCCGAATACGCTTCTTGATAGGTATCTGTTTTCTTTCAATCTAAAAATAGAAAAACGTGGAGTTTACTTTGGCGAAATGGATACTTGCATCATACCCAAGCCTACCATCTTCAAAATATGTAAGAGGGACTGTGACGTAATGGTAGTCATGACGTCATCCATGACGCAGGGTTCAGTCTGGTAGAAACGGTCGACAGTAGCGTTTCCTCACTTAATATTACCATCCCTACAACACGATTCAAATGTAGTCACAAAGGTTAATGTCAGACAAAACCGAGCGAAAATACCCAATAGACCCAGAAAACAATGAAACAACACAAATAACACCATTCATGCCAATTCAGTTATAAATGCTTTGAAGCTTACAACACAGAAATGCTTGCTGGACAATATAGATTTATTGTAAATGGGGGTAATGCATACATGACAGGTATATGGTTTAACAGGGAGAGCTTTTTGCCAGGATTAGTCTGACAACAGTAGATCGAAGGCCTTATTTCATTATGACTCGGCTAAGTCTATTATGTGTGATAATATCGACGGTAACTGGTGTTGATGACTATGATCCCCAGCGTGTGTCGTCACCAAGCTGGCCTACTGCCCACGTACTCGGAATACCAGTCTGCGCTTAGGTGAAATAGCGTATTGGGACATTCAGACATGCACATTACACGTTTTACTGAATTATGATACTAACTGGATGTAATACATGAATTTGTATCCCAAGCATTTCAAATAATCCATTTGGCAGACGCCTGTTGGACGACTGATATTGACGGGGCGTCTCGAGGGTGAAAGATATTCTCAGTCTTTGTAATATGCATTATATAGAATAGGACGAGTCGTGTCATGCCCTACATACATACGTGCAGTATAAGGTTTGATGGAAGGCCCACTCGGCCAAAACGCCGAAAGGATGCCAGAAAGGATTTCATTTCTATAAAATTCCATTTTGTCATGCCAGTCTAGTTATACCACCAAAGGGCAAAAGAGAGTATACACCCATGTTAGATGGTGGCACAAAACGAACAAATAAGAAATGGTTATCCGATGGGAATGAATGTGATACGGGTATCATAGTTGTGTTTTGGACCTTACGTTTTCAGTGTTTCAGCGACAGTTTTCAGCCTGGTGGCGTTTTGATTACGTTTGTAATTTTCAAACGAATAATTTCGTTTGCCCGGCAGTTTATTTTCCGTTCTTTATTGTTCTCTGTTTATAATGCCAAACACGTTATAACGCCCAAGGTCTCCCAACACAAACTTGGCTTTAATACCTGCCGAATGTGCAAGTTACCATTATATAACGTAAGATATAATTCTATCAAAGAAGACGCTATTGTATAAAAGGCATTGTCATATTTTATATTTAGAGGTCGGTGAATAATCGAATCTAGACCAGAGAATCCAGAGATTGTCAGTCATCATGAGCATCGATCTATACAATTGGGATACCATGTCAAGAATCCAACAAGTCAACGAGCCTGACCACCCGATCCCGTTACAAGCAACGGTTCATGAAGGTCAATTCTAACTCGCCTATCGACAGGGCGGGCACCCATACTCACACGGGGTGTCATAACCGGAAATTATGCTCTGGACATTTGGTGTCATCAAAAATACCTCTCAGTGTTAGGGTACTATCCACGATACATAGATTCATAATGAGTTAGTGAGCATGGCTTTACGCCGCTTTTAGCAATATTCCAGCAACATCACGGCGGGGAACAGCAGAAATTGTACCAATATCGTGAATCGAACTCGGGTCTTCAGCGTGACGAGCGAACACTTTAACCACTAGGCTACCCAACCGCCACAGATTCATAGAGGCCGTTGTTACAAGAGATACATTGGTGATAAAGTGCATCAGACGTGTTATTGTAATACTTTCATACATGGTGTGAATCAAAAATATATATTTTTCAAAGTTTTGGAGCAAGTTACATCTGCGATCAGCAACCATCAGACATAACATCACAAGGTTCAGCTATGTAAAATCATACACAATTATCGTACAATTCATCTGGCTATGGACTCACAGCAACGTTCCATTATAAGAAAATGAAACCAATGTCTTTTAAAGTTTCAAAACGTTACGTTCTGATATGACGCCATGATGATGAAATGAAAGGCTAAATACATCCGATGACCTTGGCATTACTTGTAGGTAGTATTGCACAGGAACAAGTGCAGAATAGCTGCTGATGGAAAATGCTCTGGCGCTGCAGCAACCAACGTTGACGGTGTCGGTATTTTGGATACGCTAATGCATATGTGAGCCACCATTACACACCATCAAGACACATGGGGCATCATATTGTCATCTCGTTATGTCTTCGACCGATTCAGAGATGGATCATATTGATGTATAGACATTCGATGTCGCAGGACTGATATAACCTGATCCACTAACAAAAGTCTACAAAGGCCTATTCCTTCCAGCTGATTTTGAGATATAATCACCGTTTCAGACGGAGCAAGGTGACGTCAAGAAAATGCAGTACCTATCACCTCGTCATAAAACCGCCCACCGAAAGTCCATTGTGTTCGTGGCGATACTGACATAGATCTGCCACGTTACGTCTGACGTCAAATTCAGATTTGCACATGTCGTTGGAACATTGTAAAGGTTTGGGAGCTCCATTTGACCACCTCATTAGGCCACTGGGAGTCACATCAGGCCATTGGTAGTCACATTCGACCACCACATTGGGTCGTTGGGAGTCATGTTTAGGCCATTGGTAGTCGCATTCGACCACCACATTAGGCCACTGGGAGTCACATCAGGCCATTGGTAGTCACATTCGACCACCACATTGGGTCGTTGGGAGTCATGTTTAGGCCATTGGTAGTCGCATTCGACCACCACATTAGGCCAATGGGAGTCACATCAGGCCACTGGGAGTCACATTCGACCACCACATTGGGTCATTGGGAGTCATGTTTAGGCCATTGGTAGTCGCATTCGACCACCACATTGGGTCATTGGGAGTCATGTTTAGGCCATTGGTAGTCGCATTCGACCACCACATTGGGTCACTGGGAGTCACATCAGGCCAATGGTAGTCGCATTCGACCACCACATTGGGCCACTGAGAGTCATGTTTAGGCCATTGGTAGTCGCATTCGACCACCACATTGGGTCACTGGGAGTCACATCAGGCCATTGGTAGTCGCATTCGACCACCACATTGGGTAATTGGGAGTCATGTTTAGGCCATTGGTAGTCGCATTCGACCACCACATTGGGCCACTGAGAGTTACATCAGGCCATTGGTAGTCGCATTCGACCACCACATTGGGCCACTGAGAGTCGCATTTGCACATTAGGTCATTGGTTGTCACAATAGTACATATTGAGTCGCATTTCATCACCACATTAGACCACTGGGAGTCGCATTAGACCATCGAGAGTAGAATGTCACCACCTTATTAGGCCATTGGGAGTAGGCCATTGGTAACAACAATGATTATTAATATTCACATTATCCGCATCAGTAGTCTCATTATCAGCATTAATAGTCACATTCCAAGAGATGTCACAAACGAGGCTCGCAGTGTTTAGTTTTATTTCTAAACATAAGACTTAGTTCGTAGTTATAACACTTGCGCCGTGTGCAGAAAAGGATTTTCAGTGTGACGTATTTAGTCACGCGTTACTCTCGGTCTTCAAGCCAGGGCTGAACCGACACCCCAAAGCCACGACACTACATAAATAGCTATAATTCGCTCAAGATATTATACATGCGTTGTTGACCATGCGACACAACCTTGGATACAATTTCTGTTTTTATATACAACAAAGTTTAACACAAAAATATTTTTCCAAAATATTCCTTCGATGTCAATCCCTAGCCGCGTCACACCAACAAATGGCACTTGTTGTTACCGTGCCTGTTGTTTGGTGGATAAAACAAAGACTGGTCGACTGGGAGCCAGTATATCCATAAGGTATCGATGTTAAACCGCGGCATAATAACTCAGTGGGCTACAAAACCGGCATTAGTGTAGTTCAAGCAGCCACAAACACGTGCATGCACTTCATTATATGAGCGCAATACTTCAACGCGACATTAAACCCTATTTCATTTGAAATCACCTCACCTTTTGATGTCAGATCTTCGTGTTAATTTAAGACAAATCGATACATGATTGAATGATAGGTTTTATACCATATAGGCCAAACGATGATCAGTATCAGTTTGTAAAACCATCCTATGTGCAATTTATTAAAATAATTTACCAATCAATACAGAAAGAAGCGTAGGATGTCGTTGACTTTATTGTTGTTGTGTATGGGTGCATCGGTCAGCGCCGAATCAGTGAGTGAGTATTGTTTTACGCCCGCTTGTAGCAATATTCCTGCAAAATCATAGCGGGGGACACTAGAAATAGGCTTAAACAATTTACTCATGTGGGGAATCGAACCCGTGTCTTCGGCGTGACGAGCGAACGCTTTAACCACTAGGCTACCCCGCCGCCCCTTTAATTAGTATATCGGTGAATCGTTTCAGCGTTTGTTTTGTGTTACTGTCAGCCGACATCCACGTTGCTCCTAGATGAGAGTCACATGTATAGCTGTGGCCTGGGTGTGTGCAGTCTCTTCCTCACTACATGTGTGTCCCACTGTTACATGTTTCTGTTCTTCTAGGCAGCTGCCCATCTTCTGGCTTGCATTTCCTCTGAAAACAGACAATGATAATTTAAGGAAACATTTTTAATTAAAGCTATTTGATTGTAGATAGTTCCCACAAAGGAGATATAAGAAAATATAGAAAATAGAAAATATAGAAAATATTAGAAAATATAGTCTCAACTTAGCGCTTTATTTTAATTTTTCAAAATGAAAAAAATATTAAACATATAACTTTGACATTTTTTCAAAGGGGAAAGAACACACGGAAGGCGAAATTGCCATACCACGTTTGCAACAAATGTGAAATGAACGAGTGAAATAAACACACACCACAGTTTATATCAAACAAATATCCATAAGACTGTATGACATGGGATTGTCGCAATAAAACTTTCAAAATGGTGTCCCTATTTTGACCATAATGTTTATGTTTCCGTATTTTTCGGGTGAACAGTTGACTTGCCTTTGCCTGTGTTTGTGACGAGAGTTCACCTTTTATCATCACTATTTGCTAGTGATTCATAAACACATGCTTATGATATAGTCGGAATCGTACAATGTGCTCTGTTTCTACTTTCCACAACTTTTGAGGTACAATGGTGCCAACCCTTTAAGTATTTTACGAAAATTTCAAAGAGCGTCATACGACCCTTGCTAAAAAGTTGTTTATAGCATGCAAGGCCTCAGTAAGACTTTTAAGAAAGACACGTGGATGACCCATCAGTGGAAATTCCACATTTCTACATGCGAAATATGTTTTCCTATTTGTTCAGGTGAACCTTTGACTTGCCTTTGCATGTGCTTGTGATACACTTATCCTTTCGCGAACACTTAGTATCATCACTAATTGGTAGCGATTCAAAAACACATAAATGTACTTATGAATCATATAATGGACTCTGCTTTTATCAGTGACGTCTTATTATTATGGAAAGCGTTTTGTCAGCCCAGAACTTGTCACGTACCGGCCGTCATGACATAATTGGAATATAGCCAAGTGCGGCCTAAAACAACAATCGAGACAAAAATACGAGTATGTGGTTCAAATAATAGACACAACTTGATTTATCAAATACTAGATATACATGTAAATAGAGTTGATGTGATTATAACAGGCACCAAAGCACTGTTGTTCACTGAGAACCCATGTTCTCTTCATAATCTTATCAAAGAACATTCATGCATCGATCGGGGGCACGGGTGGCCCAGTCATCTAAGGCGCCGCGATTCGCTGTGTAGATTTGCGTCCCTTAGCACGCCAGTAATCTAAGAGTGTGGTTTCGAATCCCGGTTCTCCCCAATTATGTTTCTAGGTTTTTCAGCACCATACCCGCCTCGTGGGTTTCACCAAAGTGGTAAACGTCTAAGACGTGCATCACTTCGGGCTTTCCTCCCACATTAAGCTGACACGCCATGATATAACTGGAATACTGTTAAAAGCGGCGTTAAACCCAACTCACTCACTCACTCATGCATCGATCATCGCAATTTGGTGAAGCAGTGTCAGAGATGTAACATAGTCAATTCTAAGAAATCTCTGCCTGACATTAATCGAAATGCTATGGTTATTGGTTGTATTACATACCCTACCAAAATAACAGCGTTTGTAACCTTTCACAATCTGAAGGGTGTAAAAAAATTCTGAAAACTTGTCCAAGCAATTAACAAATGAAAATACCCTTATGGTTCTGTCAATCTTCATAAAGCTCTCTAGCTCTTGTGATTTTTTAGATGTTCGAATGTTTTGTTTTTTTCTCAAAGAAGTCTGTCTTCGTTTGTGTGCTGCACATCACACCAACATGTAGAACAAACGACGGCCCACGCAACATGCGATAAGGTCACTTAGACCGTCGCTCCTGGTCAGTTCGAAAATAACTCACAGCGGATAAACTGATATTCACATTTACTGAAAGGTAAAAGGAGATGCTTTTTGCACGTGCACACTCTCGTAACTGCCAACACAAGAGACACGATTTGAAAATTCCATGATCAAAGTTTCAGCACAACACTTAGAACCTAATTTCCTTGGGGCTTTTTCTGCACCACAGCGGTTGTTTCCAACCTCTTTTAGCCTTGTGGATCAAAGGCTCAACGAAGAGATCTAATGGCGAAACCCTTAATCCGGTTAAGGTTGTGCGTGTTTCCGGTTTTAGTGAATGCTCTCGTTCGAGGTCTGTTTTAGAGAGCAGCTTATACAATGTCTTATGACGTCTTCACAACGGACCAGTGTCTCGGTTAGGATAATCAAGTGAATATTGTCAGAAAAATGCGTTATGCCTTTATTACTTGGTATAGCTTCTGACTATAACATGGGAACGAACATGTGTTTCTCTCGGAGTGGATGAATGTGTTTGGTTTGAATAATTCGGTTATCAAGTCGTACCAAATTAATGTTGCAGGAAAATACGAAGTGATGCCCGTCTGATGTTTTGGTTAAAATATAAAACGTAAAAGCATGCGAATAATCAGCCGAATTATCTGCCGAAACAGATTCCATTGAGCGTAAAAGGCCAAATAGCCCTGAAAATTGTAAGTTGGGTCGCTGAAAATCAGTGATGACACCATGTCTCGTGTAAAGGGAATGCAATAGTTTGATAAAATTCTTCTTAATTAGCAATTCTGAAATTGCATGGGTTATATCGAATCGAACTTTTCATGGAATGAAAATCTTTTTTCATTGTCAGGTCATAAAAAAGAAGTTTCAACAAGCAAGTAGAGAAAAGCAAAACCGAGTGAGTGAGTATGGTTTTACGCCGCTTTTAGCCATATTGTAGCAATATTACGGCGGGGGACACCAGGAATGGGCTTCACACATTTTACCTATGTCGGGAATCGAACCCGGGTCTTCGGCGTGACGAGCGAACCCTTTAACCACTAGGCTACCCGACCGCCCCTAAAGTAAAGCCTTAAGCAAGCGTACAGAGTTATATATTGATTAAATCCACCAAACACCGACTGCTGACTTTCGGTCAAAGATCGTGCACACGCATCCCAGTATTATGGTCTAACAAATGAGGAGACGACTTATATATATATTTTTCAGCCTTCTCCTTTTTGCCATTTAACTCCAAGTAATTTCAACTCACCGCGCAATCGCCATAAGTGCGTAAATGGGAGCAGCCATGCTTCTTGATTAAAATCAATATTTGTCAGTTCATCACTGGCCATAAGTCGTTAACGACGTTCATCCTGCACGTGGCGTAACACCTGCCACGTCGTGTCCTCTAACCTCGGGAAACCGACAATAAATGTCAAAGCGCTTCACATGGCGTCACTTATCTGAAGCCATGACATTTCAAGATGGCATAAATGACACATCGTGTTGTTACATAAAAGTCATTTCTTATGAATCCGATAAAGGGCTTCCAACTGTCACTTGAATAAAGCCACACATTACAAATTATAAATATGTTTAAATATAACATTGTATTTGTAAGATCACTGTTTGATGGTGATTCGTGGTCGCATGCTCATGATTTGGTCGGAACTGTACAATCATAAAGCAGAACCAGGCATGACTGTCTAAAGCAGAACCAGGCATGACTGTCTAAATCAGAGCCAAGCATGACTGTCTAAACCAGAACCAGGCATGACTGTCTAAATCAGAGCCAAGCATGACTGTCTAAATCAGAGCCAAGCATGACTGTCTAAACCAGAACCAAACATGACTGTCTAAAGCAGAACCAAACATGACTGTCTGAAGCAGAACCAGGCATGACTGTCTAAATCAGAGCCAAGCATGACTGTCTAAACCAGAACCAAACATGACTGTCTAAAGCAGAACCAAACATGACTGTCTAAATCAGAGCCAAGCATGACTGTCTAAATCAGAGCCAAGCATGACTGTCTAAACCAGAACCAAACATGACTGTCTAAAGCAGAACCAAACATGACTGTCTGAAGCAGAACCAGGCATGACTGTCTAAATCAGAGCCAAGCATGACTGTCTAAACCAGAACCAAACATGACTGTCTAAAGCAGAACCAAACATGACTGTCTAAAGCAGAACCAGGCATGACTGTCTAAATCAGAGCCAAGCATGACTGTCTAAATCAGAGCCAAGCATGACTGTCTAAACCAGAACCAGGCATGACTGTCTAAAGCAGAACCAGGCATGACTGTCTAAATCAGAGCCAAGCATGACTGTCTAAACCAGAACCAAACATGACTGTCTAAAGCAGAACCAAACATGACTGTCTAAAGCAGAACCAAGCATGACTGTCTAAAGCAGAACCAAGCATATTGTCTAAATCAGAGCCAAGCATGACTGTCTAAAGCAGAACCAAGCACGACTGTCTAAAGGAGAGCCAAGCACGACTGTCTAAAGCAGAGCCAAGCACGACTGTCTAATGCAGAACCAAGCACGACTGTCTAAAGCAGAACCAAGCATGACTGTCTGAAGCAGAAACAAGCATGGCTGTCTAAAGCAGAACCAAGCACGACTGTCTAAAACAGAACCAAACACGACTGTCTAAAGCAGAGCATAGCATATTGTCTAAATCAGAACCAAGCATGACTGTCTAAATCAGAACCAAGCATGACTGTCTAAAGCAGAACCAGGCATGACTGTCTAAAGCAGAGCCAAGCACGACTGTCTAAAGCAGAGCAAAGCACGACTGTCTAAAGCAGAACCAAGCACGACTGTCTAAAGCAGAACCAAGCATGACTGTCTAAAGCAGAGCCAAGCTCGACTCTCTAAAGCAGAACCAAGCGCGAGTGTCTAAAGCAGAACCAGGCATGACTGTCTAAAGCAGAACCAGATATGACTGTCTAAAGAAGAACCAAGCACGACTGTCTAAAGCAGAACCAAGCAGGACTCTCTAAAGCAGAACCATATATGACTGTCTAAAGAAGAACCAAGCATGACTGTCTAAAGCAGAACCAGATATGACTGTCTAAAGAAGAACCAGGCATGGCTGTCTAAAGCAGAACCAGATATGACTGTCTAAAGCAGATCGAAGCATATTGTCTAAATCAGAACCAAGCATGACTGTCTAAAGCAGAGCAAAGCATATTGTCTAAATCAGAACCAAGCATGACTGTCTAAAGCAGAGCCAAGCACGACTGTCTAAAGCAGAGCAAAGCACGACTGTCTAAAGAAGAACCAAGCATGACTGTCTAAAGCAGAACCAGATATGACTGTCTAAAGAAGAACCAGGCATGGCTGTCTAAAGCAGAACCAGATATGACTGTCTAAAGCAGAGCGAAGCATATTGTCTAAATCAGAACCAAGCATGACTGTCTAAAGCAGAGCAAAGCATATTGTCTAAATCAGAACCAAGCATGACTGTCTAAAGCAGAGCCAAGCACGACTGTCTAAAGCAGAGCCAAGCTCGACTCTCTAAAGCAGAACCAAGCGCGAGTGTCTAAAGCAGAACCAGGCATGACTGTCTAAAGCAGAACCAGATATGACTGTCTAAAGAAGAACCAAGCATGACTGTCTAAAGCAGAGCCAAGCTCGACTCTCTAAAGCAGAACCAAGCGCGAGTGTCTAAAGCAGAACCAAGCATGACTGTCTAAAGCAGAACCAGATATGACTGTCTAAAGAAGAACCAGGCATGGCTGTCTAAAGCAGAACCAGATATGACTGTCTAAAGCAGAGCGAAGCATATTGTCTAAAGCAGAACCAGATATGACTGTCTAAAGAAGAAACAAGCATGACTGTCTAAAGCAGAACCATATATGACTGTCTAAAGAAGAACCAAGCATGACTGTCTAAAGCAGAACCAGATATGACTGTCTAAAGAAGAACCAAGCATGACTGTCTAAAGCAGAACCAGATATGACTGTCTAAAGCAGAGCGAAGCATATTGTCTAAAGCAGAACCAGGCATGACTGTCTAAAGAAGAACCAAGCACGACTGCCTAAAGCAGAACCAAGCACGACTGTCTAAAGCAGAACCAGATGTGACTGTCTAAAGAAGAACCAAGCATGACTGTCTAAAGCAGAACCAGATATGACTGTCTAAAGCAGAGCGAAGCATATTGTCTCAATCAGAACCAGGCATGACTGTCTAAAGAAGAACCAAGCACGACTGCCTAAAGCAGAACCAAGCACGACTGTCTAAAGCAGAACCAAGCATGACTGTCTAAAGCAGAACCAAGCATGACTGTCTAAAGCAGAACCAAACATGACTGTCTAAAGCAGAGCGGAGCATATTGTCTGAAGCAGAACCAAGCATGACTGTCTAAAGCAGAACCAAACAAGACTGTCTAAAGCAGAACCAGGCATGACTGTCTAAAGCAGAACCAAGCATGACTGTCTAAAGCAGAACCAAGCATGACTGTCTAAAGCAGAGCCAAGCATGACTGTCTAAAGCAGAACCAAGCATGACTGTCTAAAGCAGAACCAAGCGCGAGTGTCTTATGCAGAACCAAGCATATTGTCTAAAGCAGAGCCAAGCATGACTGTCTAAAGCAGAACCAAGCACGACTGTCTAAAGCAGAACCAAGCATGACTGTCTAAAGCAGAACCAAGCATGACTGTCTAAAGCAGAACCAAACATGACTGTCTAAAGCAGAGCGGAGCATATTGTCTGAAGCAGAACCAAGCATGACTGTCTAAAGCAGAACCAAACAAGACTGTCTAAAGCAGAACCAGGCATGACTGTCTAAAGCAGAACCAAGCATGACTGTCTAAAGCAGAACCAAGCATGACTGTCTAAAGCAGAGCCAAGCATGACTGTCTAAAGCAGAGCCAAGCATGACTGTCTAAAGCAGAACCAAGCGCGAGTGTCTTATGCAGAACCAAGCATATTGTCTAAAGCAGAACCAAGCATGACTGTCTAAAGCAGAGCCAAGCATGACTGTCTAAAGCAGAACCAAGCACGACTGTCTAAAGCAGAACCAAACATGACTGTCTAAAGCAGAGCGGAGCATATTGTCTGAAGCAGAACCAAGCATGACTGTCTGAAGCAGAACCAAGCATGACTGTCTAAAGCAGAACCAAACATGACTGTCTAAAGCAGAACCAAGAGCGAGTGTCTAAAGCAGAACCAAGCATATTGTGTAAAGCAGAACCAAGCATGACTGTCTAAAGCAGAACCAAGCATGACTGTCTAAAGCAGAACCAAGCACGACTGTCTAACGCAGAACCGAGCACGACTGTCTAAAGCAGAACCAAGCATGACTGTCTAAAGCATTTTGAGTCACTGCTGTAAAGGTACTACGTATATATTGTAGAACCGCCATCTGTCACTATAAATGTAGAGCGCATCAACAGTTATAGCACGTAGCGAATTTGTCTCCTTCCCCTCACACAATCTCATGTGGTGAGGTGAAATGGGGTTTAATATCGCGTCCAAGATTATTGCACTCATATAGCGACGTGCATGTACGTGTGTGTGTTTGTGTGGCTGCTTGTACTAGTCCGGACTGATGCCGATTTATAGCGCTTAAACCCCGGACCTTCCGTTTTTCGTCGGACGCTCTACCACTAGACCACGAAGGCGGTCCACAATCACCTGAAGTGTTCCTGGTCCCAGGCATGTTGGAACCGTAGTCGGTAAATCAACTTTATCTAAGGCTAAACCATGACTCTTCTCAGTTGTTAGTTACACACCCGACAAAACTTGATTTGAGATACCTAAACTGACAGTTGGTGACTTAATCTGTAATAACGTCCCAATCAATGTCCTTATTTAACTTGAACTCCATGAAACATGTCCTTATCGATAGGACACCTGCGGTGTAGTTACCGTTGTATCAGACGCCCTATTTCCCTGAGGCAGTCGTGTTGCTTGCCGCGTGCCATTTCCAAGTTTCTATCGATCCGGGGGCAACAAGCACAATAATATCCAGAAGTAGCCAAATATCTGTCCATTACCGCTAGTAGGTTGGGATTTTATCTGCGAGGTAAAACCTACAAACTACTGCAAATACTAGAAACATCTTTGTGAATAGTAAAGGTCGCCTTAGCACTAAAATCGCTTTGTGGTACGGGACCCAGGATCATCCGTTGAGACAGCATTTTGGTCCACATGTGTGTCTGTTAGGACCGGCGAACAATTTGGCTAGGTGACGTTCGGAGGGCATTCGTCATCACTCGCCCCTTTCCGTAACCCGCAAGAAGACTCGTTCCCCTATCGATGAATGTTATGTGCGAAAATACGACAAACCAATCAGAATGCGCGCATGATTTCAAGTCCTTCGTCAAAGAATCCCTCAGAAATAATTTTTGATTTACATATGTCTTGCATCTAAAAATATACCCAAGACACAGTTACATGTGTTGAATCATTCTGTATAATTCCCCATGTCCCGATGTGCTTTACATTACATCTGAAATATATATAATATGTGGGGAAATATATGTGATCCATTACGCAACGAGTTGACAATTGTTTTAGGTATGCCCGTTTGCGCTAAGACGGAGCCCGGTCGCAAAAATGACCATGAGAGGGGCACGAGTCGCTATTCGGCTTGTCCCGGAATAACACGAGTTGATCACGAATGGTTCGGAGGGCCTGAAAGCTTAGTAGTTAAGGCGACCGGACTCGATTCTCAAATAAATACATCTGTAGCTTCTAATTCTACCACCACCAATACTGGTACGATTGTTGATACTATTATAAGTGACGGCATCGTGTACAACATTTATCCAGATTGTAGCGTGCATGATGAGATGTACATTTGCGTGTGTGTGTGACTGGTGTCACCGGTGGGGCAGGATGCGCTCCCCTTTTCGTCAGTTATCATGACTATTTGACAGTAATTTCTAAACACATGCTTATGATATAGTCGGAATCGTACAGTGGAATCTGCTTTAAGTAGAAATTTCTCATGATTAGGGTAATCTGTTTTATCGCATTTATTTATAAACGTCTGAATGATAGCATTTTCTTTAGAGATGCTGGTCCGGTTCACCCATGTGGGTACAATATGTGAAGTCTACACTTGCTAAAACTTATTCGCTCGCTCACGTTCATATTTGATCCAGGTTCATATTTGATCCAGGTATATTTGATTTTACTTGTTTATTTGAGTAACGCCGCACTCAGCAATATTACAGCTATATGACTGTGGTCTGTAAATAATCGAGTCTGGACAGGATAATCCGGTGATTGAGCATCGATCTACGCAATTGGGATACGACGACAAGCATCAACCAAATCAACGAGCCTGACCACCCGATCCCGTTTGTCGCCTCATTCGACAAACGTGGGTTACTGAAGACCAATTCTAACCTGGATCTCCACGGGGTTTTACCCATATGACCTGCATACAGCTTAACGCAGGGCGTAGACATGTTTCCGGGACAAGGGCGTAAACCGGCTATAAAAGTCCAGTTTCCACCCTTGCCGAATTAGGCTGGAATTCCGGAGTTACATTTAGGCCGAACTAAAGAGTCTTTGCATAGTCCAAACAAAATCTCTCAACGATCTAGACACCCGGTTCGTAAACAAAATGGATTACAACGTAGATTTTGGCCGATTGAAGGATTTGCAAAGCATCTGTACCGCCAAGTGGGCGTCAACAGATATTTTGCCAATCTATTCATGTTTTTAAACAAGGTACTCCAGAGATTTGATGCACTTCACGAGGTAGGGCCCGTTTTATTACAACACAGATCTTGATTATCAATCAGAGCGTCTTGACTGGGCGCCGCCATTTTGTTTAAAGCAATTGCCAGTGATATGAGACAGGGAATCTTATTGGTCGATAGAAGGGATTTAGAAGGGACATAACTCGTAATAGCCACTGGTGTCGCTACGATAGAGCCACGAAATTTTAGTTTCGTTCGGCAAGGGTGGATACTGGACTTTTATAGCCAGGTAACTCCCTTGCCTCGGGAAGATGCAGATGCGAACCACTATAATGAAGCTCAATAGCACGAGTATTGTGTTCACGTATTAATGTTCGCGAATCAGCGAATCAGGGCACGCCTAGGGGGCGCAACTCACCATAGCAACTCACGGGGTTCTAAACAACTGGGCCATCCTTGATCCCCTCAGAGAAAAAAAACGTAAAATTAGAAAACGGAACATCAACCATATCATTCCACGTTAGTTTGTTACGTTTCTCAGGGCTTTGTCTGTAACAGGCAGTGGTCTTCAGTTATCGTGTTTTCTTATGGGATATTCTAATTTGTTGTCAGCTTTGACCCATGACCTCAAATATAACATTTAATAACGATTATGATCATGATGTACAAAACAGATGCAATGAAATTATTGGTTCTCTACTGCAATGAAATATCCCTGTCTCTCTATTAGCTTGAAATAGACCCATTTCTCAACTGTCATGACACAGTACTGGTTCTCTAACAATCTCAAATATCCCTGCTTCTGTTATATCGTAACATGTCACTGTTTCTCCTTTGCTGGGAAATATCACTGTTTCTCTACTGCCGTGAAATATCCCTGTTTCTCTTCAACCGATGATAGCTGTCCGCTTCAAAGTTAATCATTCAGTCCCCGAAACCATTCTAAAGTCTACGACAGTATTAGTTAAGTATATGTACTTGTTCGTGGGTACAAAGCCATTAGTCCGGTAAATGAACAAGATAACAATAAAGCTTCATTTTGCCTACATTATTGAACTAAAACAACGTGTCCAACGCTGAACACAGGTAAATCGATAGGACATCGCCATTAGAAGGTTGTGCTAAGAGGAACCATGTGTGTCTGGCTGGTGTATTGACAGAGGAAATAACATATACTGTCTTTCCATCTTGGGAATTAATTTGAAACCTCATAATAAAGAACGCTTTGATCCTGGCGGAGAGATACAGTAAACGTCGTGGTTTAATTTCCTGAGTGTGAATATTAAGAGTATATTCAGAGTATTGCAGCTCCAGCTTTGTAGATAAAAATGCTTGTTATTGGGGATATTATGATCAAATATTCAAATATTAATCAACAAATGTTTAACCTAATTTACTCTAGGCCACAATCTAGTTTTCAATTTTCCTCACATGCACATATGACGCAAAAAGGTATTTTCTAAGATTTATTTGAAAATAATTAACCTTAGATAATGGTTGCCAAAATTGTTTTGTTAAAAATAAAAAAAACAACCCTCCCTCCCTCAACAGTTCGAAAAATAAATATGCCGTTGCACCATTTTGTTTTTATTCATCCTTACAGAGTTTTGTCCGCAGCTATTTAATGAAAAAGATACAAGCAGGTCCGTTATGCTTTTTTATACACATTGACTCACAACTGAATCGTCTTTTTCTCTACTGCCGTAAAATATTCCCGTTTCTGTACCTTGAAATATCACCATCGTGACTGCAGGGTAATATACCTTTTTTCTGTACTGACAAATACCACTAACTCTATTTTCGGGAAATATAGTATTACCTGTTTCCGTCTTGTAAAACGTCGCCATCTGTTTCGGTACCGCCAAACGTCGCCATTTGTTTCGGTGCCGTCACAGCCGTGAAATGTACCTGTTTCTGTACCTTGAAATAAACCTTTTTCTACATGGTCAAATATGACCATCTCGACTGCCGTGAAATGTATTTTTAGCTTTGAGCACTGAATGTAAAAGAGATGGGAAATAAACCACAAGCGGCCGCGAAAACCTACTCCTACACTAGCAATTGACTGCGAGGAGGTATGTTTCAGAAACGTGTGTCCGTGAACAAAATATTATATCACTCAGTTACACATCCAGGATTCCCAATTACTAATGAGTAATAACCCTTACACGCACCCCGACCCAAACACATCGTACTAAGTCCTGTTTATTACCTTAAAGGCACGATAACAACAAGTACAATCTTTTAACGTATTTTGTTGTGACGCGACCAAGGATCGACCCACCAACCTTTTGCTCTATGCACAGACACTCAGTCCACAAGACCACGGAGGCGGTCGAATGCACTTAGAGAAAACATCTATCAACTTTGCCAACAGAAGCTCTCACCTCACACCGTTCTCTCTTTCACATCCGGATCCTCCTGTCCGTCCCCCATGCCGCGATCCTCATCCGCACCGTCCCGCCGGAGGCTACACGTGGATGCTCCGGTCCTGTCTAGGTAGGTGGAGGTGGTGTTCACCTGTGAGTCTGTCATCGAATCCCATTCGCGGTTGTGCCACAACGGACGCGCTCGATTGTCCCTTCGCTTCTTGCTGTCCACCGAGGAATAGGATGCTCTGGTCGCCTTGCTGGTGTTGCAACCCATCACAGACAATATGTTACTGACATAGCTTAACCACTTTACTGTGTTCCTTAGAAAAACAAGGTACACACTTTGGTTGGAACTCTTTTGGACGGTTTGATGTTACATCTTTTGCAACATCTTCATCTTAATCCTCATGAACGTCCACACATCGCATGACGTGATGTATCCATTTCTAGGAGACGAATATAACTATATTTCTGTCCGGTTAGTCCACAGGCAGAATAGATCGATCTTTTTAATAACACTCGCAGCTTCAATGTATATCCACCTGAGCCAAACTTAGAAATTGTAATTAATCATGTATGTCCAACCAATGTAAACAAGTCCTTTGATGAAACATCGTTTACATTACATTATCGCCATCCAAACTCACAACACCACGCCAACTGTTGTTAAAAGCGATCACAACACTACATGAGAGCACGACCCTAATCTAAAACTACTGTACCGAACCTTTTGATAAATAGGACCGAGACAGGCTGCACACGTCACCAGCGACACGGAGCCGCCTTCCGCGTCACCGTTTGCATCCACACCGGCGAACATCAGTACGATCGATGTGCCGTTATTACATTTGTCGCACAGCAATCCCAGTTGCGACACTGGTTAACGGATACAAGTATGACAGCGTTTCATGGCATGATACAAGTACATGTACGGAGTCGGCGTGACGGACCGGCTCGCCAGAGAGTGCCAATGCATGTCCGTAATCTAATACAAACTTCCTTTTGTCACCCCCGTGCAAATGCAATAACCGTTATCAAATATCTATAGGCAATGACAAATTGGAAAGGACAGATAGAAATTGAGACTACTATATTTCAATCATGGGTTTGGTGCAGTTATTTGAAACAATATGATTGGTTCCGGACTGTTCTAAATACTTGATTTCCTACGGGATACAGATTGTGTTCTCAGTGTACATGTTTCATGCACCGTAACCAGTGTGTTTTCATAGTTGTCCGATTAAGTAGAAACATTGGCGTTATTGATTGTTTAGTGATAGTTATTGTACAGGTTTTAATGGACCACTCGTAGCATTTAATGAATTATGGAAAGGATATTTTAGTGTGAGGTAATGCTATCTGATCTGCCAATGGAATTGTAAAAATAGTCAAATATACTCATCGATCACAGCTATTCTTGGGGGAATTGTGATCTAATTCATTGTTTCAGTATTCAGGAAAAGAGTACTGTTTGTGTTACGTGTTAGATAATGGGTGGTGCGAACATTAGTGTTTACCGTAAATGCCACAATGCCCCATGGGCCCCAATGAACGGGGGTTCGAATTCCGGTTCGCTCCGATTGTGTTTCTAGTTTTGTCAGCACCATACCCTTGCTCGTGGGTTTAACCGATGTAGTAGAAGTCTGAGACCTGCATCACTTCGAGCATTCCTCCGACATTAAGCTGACACGCCACGATGTAACTGGACAACCGTTAAAAGCGGCGTTAAACCCAACTCACTCACTCACTCACTCACTTACTCACTCACTCACTCATAGAGACAGAAATACAAACTTAGAGCAATCTATTAACAGAGGAGTGCTTTCAGTTCCAACGAGCCTCTTCGGGCCATACATAACGGATAATGTCATATATATCATAATTATATAAGGACACTAGTTGTATGGAATATATAAATCAATGGACTCCTGTCTATAAGCCACTTTTTCGACTGGGTTCCTGTCTTTCAAATATAGATGCACATAGCTACCTACGCATTGGAACAATGGGACCAGGTATGATATATCTGTTAACAGTGGAACAAGGTAATTGCCAAAGTCGTTAAACCATCTGCAACGTGTAGAACTACAATATAGACATATCAAAAACGGTTCCTGTTTACGTCACTATATTTCCGGCAGATGCTGCTCATACCAAACAAATGATTCACAGCCGCCTAGGGCGTTAATGTTCAACGCAGCAGGGGAAGTGTTACCTGTTGAAGGAAGCTGTGACGACTTACATAGTATTAGCCACGTGCAGGTGACATGATTATAGTTAGTCAATGACAGACTGTAGCGAAGTTTACGGATGCTCAGGGTTTAGGGGAATGTGGGGAAACTATGTTTCCGTGTTTTATTGGGTGAAAAATTGATTTGCCTTTGCATGTGTTGCATGGATACCACCGGTGGCCCAGAATACGTTCACCCTTACGCGGACACCTGGTATCACTACTATTATCTTGATAGTGATTCATAAACACATGCTCATACCGTCGGAATAGTACAATCGTACATCGACATGTCCTATGGCTATGGAAAGGGGCTGATCGCTTTAATCACTGTTTTAATTACCGAATACTATTAAGCTAAAAGACTACTATAGCATATTTCAGTAATGACTCAGGAAATACTGAGTGCCTCAATAACATACCATTAGCAGGCAGTCAGAGAAGGACCACAGGGCTTGGTTTAATAAGATCATTTGTCCGACTCATTGACAATACAGCTTCTTAACGCCGTTCGTTCATAGCGAAATAGGCCGAACATGAAAAGGAATGATACTTTAGAGACAGAATTTCAAAGTCTCCAATATCCCCACCATCATCATCGCTTTGGGAACGCCAGAAATCTGTGGTTGTGGGTTCGAACCCCGATTATGTTTCTAGATTTGCAGCACCATACCCGTGCTCGTGAGGTTCACGAATGTGGTAAACGTTTGAGACCTGCATCACTTAGAGCTTTCCTCCCACTTTAAGACGGCACATCGGAATGTAGCTGGAATACTGTTCAAAGCGGCGTAAAACCCAACTTGGTCAATCAGTCATCACTATCATGATGATGATGATGATGATGATGATGATGATAAAGGGACAAGCATGACCAATTTTGCATACGTAAGTAAAAGTTGCGCATGCGAACAGGGCTTCTTCATTCGTGGTCCTGCGGTCGTGTTATCGCTTTTATCGAAAGTATATTAGATACTTGCGTATACAGTAAACTACGGTTATAACGAACACACTTATAACGAACTAACGGATATAACGAACAAACTTTTTAGTCCCGACTATATGCTGTAGTTATGCTGTATATATGCTTATAACGAATTACGGTTATAACGAACTAGTATTAGTAGTCCCTTTGAGTTCGTTATAACCGTAGTTTACTGTAATTAAGACCTTTGCTGAAGTCAGCAAACAGCCACAGACGAAGATCCATTCGAAATGTGTCGAAAATTTGTAGAACGAATATCAGGTATCTCTCGAAGACATATAAATGTATTAAAACACACCATTCAAACTCGAGAACTCGATTACATGACAAATTCCTTGCCACTATTTATCAGTCATCCAACCACCCACTGTTTCCAGTCAAGTAGGGGCGGTGGGGTTCGCTCGTCACGCCGAAGGCCCGGGTTCGATTCCCCACATGTGTCACGCCTATTTCTGGTGTCCCTTGTCGTGATGTTGCTTGAACAAAGCTAAAATCGATGTAACATACAACTCACTCAACCACTCAAGTCAAGTACAGTAGCATCATAATAAGATTTCATGTTGTATTGTACTGTACGTCCATCTTTAGGTAGTATTCTTTAACCTATAACCAGCTTAATTGATATATGCATAAGACCGCCTCAGTCGTGTAATGGAGAGAGCGTCTGCCTCGAGTCCACAAAATCGGTGGTTCGATCCCCGGACCGCGTCATACCAAAACATGTTAAATGATTGTACTTATTGTCACCCTACCTGGAGCCCGATAAGGGGATAAATAGAACAAGGATTGATCGGCTCGGAATCAGTGTACTGTGTCTTAGTGGTGTTTCCATGTTAAACTGCGGCATGGTATTTCAGTGGACTAGCGCTATAAACCGCATAAATCTGGACCAGTGGTGGAGTGGAAAGAGCATCTGATCGGAGAAAGGACGGTGGTTCGGTCTACTGGCGCGTCATACCTAAAGGCGTTAAAACATGGAACTTACTAGTTACTAACCTTTAACTTAAGGTTCAAGTTTGATGCAAAGCACCTACTCAAGAAACCCCAAGGTTGAGGTTAGGAACCATATTTTACAACCTTCATTTTAAGAAACATTCCCGTTCCATCTGTTTGCACGTGCAAATGAATGCCAGGGCACGTGCAGCTTCTTTTGCATGACAGGTACGTGATTCACGGAAATGAACGCCTGTGACAACCAACAGAGCTATTGTGTAATTGCCGTTTCCCTTCCTGGCGTTCGGGATTCAGGGGTTCAAATAAGGTCTGGTCGGAATAGAGTCCGGGGCTTAAATCCTGACGAGGACGAACAGCGATACATGCACGTCGTTATAAATGACGGACGTACATGCTGAGATACATGCACGTGGCTATAAATGCCGGACGAGTACATGCTGAGATACATGCACGTGGCTATAAATGCCGGACGAGTACGAGTAACGATACATGCACGTGGCTATAAATGCCGGACGAGTACGAGTAACGATACATGCACGTGGCTATAAATGACGGACGAGTACGATAAGTGATACATGCACGTGGCTATAAATGACGGACGAGTACGATAAGTGATACATGCACATCGCTATAAATGACGGACGTACATGCTGAGATACATGCACGTGGCTATAAATGCCGGACGAGTACATGCTGAGATACATGCACGTGGCTATAAATGCCGGACGAGTACGAGTAACGATACATGCACGTGGCTATAAATGCCGGACGAGTACGAGTAACGATACATGCACGTGGCTATAAATGACGGACGAATACGATCAGTGATACATGCACGTGGCTATAAATGACGGACGAGTACGAGCAGCGATACATGCACATCGCTATAAATGACGGACGTACATGCTGAGATACATGCACGTGGCTATAAATGCCGGACGAGTACATGCTGAGATACATGCACGTGGCTATAAATGCCGGACGAGTACGAGTAACGATACATGCACGTGGCTATAAATGACGGACGAGTACTATCAGTGATACATGCACGTGGCTATAAATGACGGACGAGTACGATCAGTGATACATGCACGTGGCTATAAATGCCTGACGAGTACGATCAGCGATACATGCACTTCGCTATAAATGACGGACGAGTACGGTCAGCGATACATGCACATCGCTATAAATGACGGACGAGTATATCAGCGATACATGCACGTCGTTATAAATGCCGGACGATTGCAGTCAGCGATCCATTCTCGTAGTTGTAAATGCCGGACGAGTACGAGCAGCGATACATGCACGTCGTTATAAATACCGGACGAGTACGATTAGCGATACATGCACGTCTTTGTAAATGCCGGACGAGTACGAACAGCGATACATGCACGTCGTTATAAATACCGGACGAGTACGATCAGCGATACATGCACGTCTTTGTAAATGCCGGACGAGTACGAGCAGCGATACATGCACTTCGCTATAAATGCCGGACGAGTACGATCAGCGATACATGCACGTCGTTATAAATGCCGGACGAGTATATCAGCGATACATGCACGTCGTTACAAATGCAAAAGTCTTGACCGCGGCGACGTTAAACCGCATTTTCTCCTCACCTCATGAAGGCTTCAACTCGTCACAAAGGTCTCTCATACCCGTGAAGATCCAGGTAGAGAATATCGTGACGAGAACTGACATAAAATATATTAGATACTTGTTAAAAACAAACAAACAAATCAAAGAAGTCTCCTAAATGAATTACATAGTTCAGTGTTTCTTTTTTAAGATGTCCATGTTTTTGTAGTGTGACTGATCATGAAGGGAAAGAGTACGGTTGTCAGTGATCACGAATACATCACTGATCGATGTTCCGTTGGGCCAATGTACCTTTAAGATCTTAATTAAACCTCTGTACCATTACTTTGGCAGACAGAATCTCTCACCTTTGTTACTTAAAACAGAAATTGACATGTTGCTGTGGTAACATAATAACACGTCTTTACGACATTCGTCAGAGGTACAAAAAAAATAAAAAAAATAGAGCCATCTGTCGGAAGTGGGTCTTCCTCCTTCCTCCTTGATTGCACGTATTCATCTTACATCGTGATGTGATTCAGTCACATGTCGGCACTGACACGATGGGGCGTCCATTTATGTCAGGAGGGTTGGTTGGTCGGTTTGTTGTTTAACGCCGCACTCAGCAATATTCAAGCTATATGACAGCGGTCTGTATTTAATCGAGTCTGGACCAGACAATCCAGTGATTAATGTCATGAGCCACGATCCACGCAATTTGGATCGATGACATGCATCAACCAAGTCAGCGAGCCTGACCACCCGATCCCGTTAGTCGCCTTTTACGAAAAGCACAGTCACCTTTTACGGCAAGCATGGGTTACCCCGGAATCTATGTCAGGAGGGACAACTGAAACAACCTTGCGGTTCTTAACGCAGCTGAGATTGCGGATCAGTAGTGGATGAAGTTGATGTAAAATCCGAACTTTATCCCTTTTTTACTTCTTTGAGAGGCATTTAGAAGTTGGAATACTAAGTAATGACGTTTAGTTGTAGGCTCTAACACCGTTATCAAGCTGCAAGCTCCCTCATCTTTGTTTACTTCCCCCATATCCTTAGTTATCCCTAATGACCCCAGTGGTTTTGGCTCGACATGCAGCGTTTCAGTGAACGACTGAGTGAATTTGTTTTAACTCCGCAATGAACAGTATTCCAGTTATATCACGACGTGTCAGCATAATGTGGGAGCAAAGCCCGAAGTGAGGCAGGTCTGAAATGTTTACCACGTTGGTGAAACCCACGAGAACGGTATACTGTTGACAAACTTACGCACATAATCAGGGCGATCACTGGTTTCTTTTCTTTTCTTTTTTTTATCACTGGTTTCTTGCACAGCTGAGGGGACCCGTGAAGATCCGGGATAGAATAGGTCTTCATCAGCAACCCATGCTTGCCATAAAGGCGACTATGCTTGTTGTAAGAGGCGACTAACGGGATCGGGTGGTCAGGCTCGCTGACTTTGTTGATGCATGTCATCGCATCCCAATTGCGTGGATCGATGCCCATGATGTCAATCACTGGATTGTCTGGTCCAGACTCGATCACTTACAGACCGCCGTCATATAGCTGGAATATTGCTGAGTGGGGCGTTAAACAACAAACAAACAAACAAACAAAAGCACAGCTGCGGGACGCGGCTCTGCACTGCGAATTACAGCGGTGAGACGAGTGTAGTCTATCGTAGAGACCCTCAAACAAATGTATCCAATACAGCCCATGCAAGTCTATAATGTTTGGCAAGTCTAGATTAAAATGGAGTCTCTGGGCTCCTTATATTATAGTCCCCTTTTCGAAAGTGCCGAATTTTCTCATTTGACAAGGCTACCACTCACAACATCAACTTTGCTCCGTCTTCCGTTTTTTAAGCATCAGCAGTCACTTTACAGTCTTGATCATGAGACCGCCTCCGTGGCCTAGTGGTATTGCCTCCGCCTGGAGAGCGGAAGTTGCTGGGTTCGATCCCCGGCCGCGTCATACCATAAGACGTTAAAAGTTGGTACCTATTGTTACCCTGTCTGGCGCTCGGCATTAAGGTGCTAAAACAAGGACTGGTCGGCTCGGAGTCAGTATACTGTGTCTGAGTGGGGTATTCATGTTAAACTGCGGCATGGTATCACAGTGGGCTAGCACTATAAATCGGCATCAGTCAGGTCAAGTAAAAGCACACACACACACACACACACACACACACACACACACACACACACACACACACACACACACACACACACACACACACACACACACACACATACACAAACACACACACATGTGCATGCACGTCGCTATATAAGTGCAAAAATCTTGAATGCGACGTTAAACCCCATTTAACCTCACCTTACCTCTTGATCATGACACGGCTGTTCAAGTAAAGACGACTCGGATGCAGATGGAGGTTTCCAAGATAACGAAAGTGTTCTCTCAATGAAAGCCGCTGACACCGAAAGGTTTTAAAAGCTGTTGTTTGAGTAAATGCCTTATTGGTAGATCTATGCTAGATAACGTTTCTCTCACCAGGCTGACAACACGGTGTCTAGAAAGTCAAACACAACAGTCACATCTACCCCAAAGATGCTTTGTTTGTTGTTTGTTGTTTAACGCCAAGCTTATATTTATAGTAATATTCCAGTTATATGATGGCAGTCTCTAAATAATCTGGACCAGACAATCAAGTGACTGACGTCATGAGCATCGATCTACGGAACTGGGATACGATGGCATGCATCAACCAAGTCAGCGAGCCAGACAACCCGTTAGTAGCCTCTTACGATAAACACAGTCGCCTTTTACGGCTAGCATGGGTCGCTGTAGACCTTTTCTACCCCAAATCTTCACGGGTTCCTCTAACGAAAGCTCCTGTACCAGGCATCCCTGGTGTTTATCCCGCACTGATCGCAGCCTGGGTGACAGCTCTGTCTTTAGTGACCTCACTGATGATGACGAACTTTGCTGTAAAGTTCGTCCCGGATGACATAAGAGACTGTCTGAATTCTGGAGCATCAGGAGAGTAAAAGTTGGGACTCCATATTCCATAAAAGAATGATCGATGTCTGTGACATTTTCTATAGATTAGCTGTTGTTTCACAACCCGAGGACTTCTTACGTATAACTAATCAGCGTACCACGTACTGTGGATCCTGACAAAGAGTTTGACACGACTGGTGTTCCATACATGACATATCAGTGAATCCCACAACGATTGAGATGACATCATTTTCAATGAGTCCGATGTTGACTGAGGGAATGCCCCGGTCATCTGATCAGTGTACATTCAATTTGTAATCTCAGCTCCCTTGGGAACATACAACAAAATCATGGGACTCGTTATGATATTCTCGTGTGAATTTCTAACCACGGAACATATCGAACGCTACACGAATTTGTGGTTTTCGTGACATAATGTCTCTAAAGCATAATTGATCGTGTAGATGTCACAGAACCATCTGACCTTCACACGCACTAAACCACTGGTGCAATCCTCTCTGATGAACGGGGCGGTGAGGTAGCATAGTGGTTAAGCGTTTGCTCGTCATGCTGAAGGCCCGGGTTCGATTCCCCACATGGGTACAATGTGTAAAGCCCATTCCTGCTGTCCCCCGCCGTGATATTGCTGGACAATTGCTAAAAGCGGCGCAAAACCATACTCACTCTTGTAAACGTGTGCAGTGAACACGTCTTACCATATTTTACGAGTGCTTCCTTGTGATGTTATTTTATATTTGAATGCTGTTTGTTGTTTAACGCAGTCCTCCGCAATATTCCAGCTATATGACGGAGCTCTGTCAGTAATCAAGTCTGTACCAGACACGCCAGTGATTGACATCATGAACATCGATCCACGCAACTGACATACAATCAACCACTGACCACTGGATCCATTTAGACGCCGCTTACGACACGCATAGGTTGCTGGGGACATATTCTATCCCGGAATCCCAACGGGTATATCATCTCTCAGAAAGAGTAAAATAGACGGGTCATATTGATAGACACGTGGATTATAGACTTTGCGATATGTATGATGTGTGTGCCATTATGCTATCACCTGCATTCATCATCATACTCATCCACATCAATCCTCCTCCTCATCATCATCAATCATCATCATCATTATCATCAACCACCATCATCATCAAACATCAACCACCATCATCATCATCAAACATCAACCACCATCATCATCAACCATCATCATCATCAAACATCAACCACTATCATCAACGATCATCATCATCATCATCATCACCAATCATCATCATCATCATCATCATCATCATCATCATCATCATCATCATCATCATCAATCAATCAATCTTCCTCTCAGTTTGTGATAAATGTGTTATGTAACTTGTGCATCTGTCAATGACGTCTCAGGAAAAGGGCCTGTGGAAACATTACGGCCCTCGTGGTAACTATCAGACGCATTTAAATGACTTGAAATAACAGACACGACAAATTTAAAAATTGCAATTTTTTCTGAACAGGCGGTCCAGTCGTCAAAGGCATCGCAATTCGCTGTGCAGAGTTTCGTCCCTTGGGCAAGCCAGAAACCTATGATCATGGGTTCGAATCCTGGTGTCAAGGTGTGTCAGCACTACACCCGTGGTCGTGGTGTTTAGCAAAGTGGTAAACGTCTCAGACCTGCATCACTTCGGACATCCCTGTAACGGACCCCATTATCACGACTATAGCTATCTCGAACTATTGTTTTGTCGTACGTTCGAGTTATTCACTTGTGATGCAGATTCAACAAATAATTAATCAATTACTTCTCTTTGAAAAGATTACATTCCAGCATTAACTAATACTGGCAGTAACTATGAATGGCGAAGTCAAAACAACGAGTAAACTAATGATCCGTCTTTAATTCATTACCGAATTGTTGAACAAAACTTTGACAAAACCTGATTTATTTTTCTGCTCGTATACTTTGAAATGACGGAGAGTTTATGTGTAGTATTAAATAACTACGCTTGTTGCAATTGGTCAAATTCAGTGGAATAAACGAATGAAATGCTCATTCTGGTGAATTTGATCGATCGTGTCACGAGCTGTATTCATTACATTCGAAACTGAACTCAGTCTTACTGGGCGGTCGGGTAGCCTAGTGGTTAAAGCGTTCGCTCGTTACGCCGAAGGCCCGGGTTCGATTCCCCTCATGGGTACAATGTCTGAAGCCTATTTCTGGTGTCCTTCCCGGTGATATAGATTGAATATTGTTAAAAGCGGCGTAAAAACACAGGCATTCATTAATTAAAACATTGAAACCTTCAACCGTACCATTTAAACACGCTCCCACACACACACATATTATATAAACGGAATTCTGCGGCTCTAAGCCCAACTCGCTCCACCTATTTGAACAAACCATACGATAGGTTCACGGGTTTAGTGCACTAGTCTGTCAGGCCAAAGGTTCGCGTTCCGATTTTTCATATGGGAAAATTGTGTCCATTCCGTAATTACAAATGAAGCTTGAAGGCTGGCAAAGCAAATGATTTACCGAGTCAGCCATACGAAATGGGTAAAGGACGTCGGGAGGAATCGGCAGTGATTTCCTTAACCTAGTTGTATTACCAGATGAACTCATGCATGAGAGAGCTCGTTACACCTTCTTGAAGCCTGCAGTCGATACTCGAATAGTGCCAATTGCGAAATTCGACACTTGCAAAATTCGACACCCTCTTATGATTACATGAATGATGAAGTTTCAAAGGTGTGTTCCATCAATGATTCAGATGCCGCATCCTCAGATGACCCAGTTCCCACCGTCAGCCCCACTTTAAGCAGCAGCAGACTAGAGGACATTGCCTCTGATTAAGCTGTGCTTATAAAGCGCCACTAATGCCATGGTACCAACATGTTTGTCTGTGAATTGTACTGTAAAACAAATTTGGTTAAATTCTTTTCGAAAGTTTACTTCCTTACCGGATCCGCTAAACGTCACGGTGGGTTCGAATCCCTGACACTCGATCATGATTTTGGTCTGTCAGAACAACAGGTGAGGTGAGGTGAAATTTGGTTTAACGTCGCGTTCATGATTATTGCACTTATAGCGACAGTATTCCAGTTATATCGCGGCGTGTCAGCTTTATGTGGGAGGAAAGCCCGAAGTGATGCAGGTCTTAGACGTTTACCACTTCGGTGAAACCCACGAGCACGGGTATGGTGCTGACAAACCTAGAAACATAATCGGGGCGAACCGGGATTCGAACCCACAATCATAGGTTTCTGGCGTGCCCAAGGGACGCAACTCTGCACAGCGAATCGCGGCGCTTTAGACGACTGGGCCACCCGTGCCCCCCGAACATAATATGAAAATAAGTGATGACACCAGGTGTTCGCGAAAAGGGTAAACATGCCCTGCCCCGGTACTGCACCCGAACCAAATCCATTCATTTAGGAAGCTAACCTTGCATATGCTGCTTATATTTGATGCCAATCGGATGAAATAATTGCTCTTTGAATAATGGAGAAATAGACGGTCAGTGTTAAATATACTCGTACTGACATTTTTTACAGAGCAACACTTTTCTGAATATGAAACGTGCCGAATATAACGCAGAGAAAAAAGGACGCCCAATACTAAAAAAATATAGCCGAAGTATGCCGCAATTGATCTTTTCAATGGTACACATGTCTGGATGTGTTGTCCTAGCACTTGTCAATGATGCTAGCTCATTTTGTCTTTCAGATCGTTACACGGTGCTACTCCGACTGCTGAAGGAGGCTGTGGGTAAATACTACTTTGCATGCGCAGTAAAAGGTTTCCAGCTGACAACGTTGCATCGCACAACAAGGGACCTTCATTGAACCGCTTCCTTGATTCAGTATGGTGTCATTACGAAGAAACATGCCAACATTAAAAAGTCGAAGGCCGCGGGTTGCTTACTGATTTAGAAACAATGTGTGCTCTAGAGTTCGAAAAAACAGGGTCACCACAGGAATGATAGTAATCTAAGCACACTTTAGATTTGCTGATCCCGTGCAAGTCACGCAACTAATGCCTGAGGAGTCATACAATACCAGTTTGGGTTGCTTTTCTTATTCGAAATATAGTGAGTGAGTGAGTGAGTGAGTATGGTTTTACGCCGCTTTTAGCAATATTGCAGCAATATCACGGCGGGGGACAGCAGAAATGGGCTTCACACATTGTAACCATGTCGGGAATCGAACCCGGGTCTTCGGCGTGACAAGCGAACGCTTTAACCACTACGCTACCCGACCGCCCCTATTCGAAATATAACAAGATAACTTTGATTCAGAGGATCAACGCCGCGCAAATAAATTTTGTAGCATACCTACCTATTGATGCAAGTACCTTTTCTGTCATAAAGCGCACTTGTGTAACCCAGAAGGTTACAGATGTGGAACCTTCAGAATCAGGAATGAGAATATGACACACTTCAGGTACCCTGCCTTTCGCCTCTTAGCTGCAGCAGGTGAGGAGCGCAAGCGCTCGAGGGCAGGTAAACCAGTCTAGTGCAGAGCGCGCACCCCTCTTATGATTGTGCCGAATAACACAAACATCTTTAGTGTAATAATTTACAGTTAGGAACGTTTTAAAAAAATGTTTTCATAATTATTTTAGTAATTGTACATATGTGAGACCAATTATTACAATGTGTTGCTGAAGACCTATTCTAAACCTTTGGTCAATTTTGTGTAGAATGGCATCGTTGGTCATCGCTATATGTGAACCGCTTTCCTATTGGTCAAGTCGCCTAACGGGAACCGCTTTCCTATTGTTGTATAACTGCTATACAAGCAAACACGAGTCCTATCAACTTTCACACAGAGCACATTTTAATATACAGTATAAACTTGCCCGATATTTTGATGAACGTTTCTTAACCCGCACCCTAAAGCAACCCCATCGCCACTAGCTACTCTGCTCAGACGTATATTATTCGGTACAAATGTTCAAATAGTAATAACAACAACAGTTACACTAACATTTCTATAGTTTTAAATTCCACGCATGTCGGTATTCTCATGACGCTATAATATCAATGGATCAGCGCAAACTCGAATTTCATTCTCAGCTCCCAGGGGAGTATACTAAAAAATACCTGCATCTAATTTGTTCCTTCCTTACCAACTTTACTTTTTCTCTGCAACGACACAATGAGTTAACTCCACGTTTCTATCGAATCCAAAGACATTAAAGATTTATACAAGATATAATCGGTCTCCTCAAAGAATGGCCTGGTTGTAATTAGATATTATTGAGTAATAATTACCCTCCTCCAAGTCGACTCTTGTAACACGCTTTTTCTTCAGATTTCCTGAGTATCTATAAGATAAACCCTATTAACCACACACCTTACCAAATCAAGCAGGTGACCATGGCAACATTCAATCGATATTTCTCTGCTTGGAAATCTTTGATGGTATAGGCGGAAGCCGCGTGCCGCAGTGCAACATGGTATAGTCGTCTGCTCCGTACAAATCTTCAATGGTGCGACTGCCACTTGTCCAGTCTCGCTGTATCAATCTAAGGTAAGACCTGCCTTTAGTGTTTCGTATTTATATCTGACATCGATCAAGTACTGCTGTATGGTCAGCATACCTTTACTGAAGCGCACATCGGAGTTGACCAACGATGTCCGCTTGCAAATCGATGATTCTCCGTTCACAGCTGAATTGGGCGCAGTGTTGATATGGGCTGTTCGGCTCTGTTACGATGCGCCAGGCTACAGAGGAACCTATGGAACTGTTACTCTGGGTAGTTGATCGCCCCAGTCTGCTGCCAACATTGATTTCTTAGGGGAAGGGAGAAGGGAGGGGCTGGGCTTTGTGGGGATGAGGTCTTCGCAGTGGGAGTGCTCGTCAGTGGTCGTATTGTTGAACACGCATTCCTAACCTCGGTCAGGGTGTTCACACTTTGTTCCGTTGTCTTGGACTATTACTGATGGTGACAACGGACCTATTACACACTGACATTTGAAAAATGTCTAATGTTAATAGGCTGACTCGAATGGTCATTTATAACGCGACGGTTGTATAATGTAGACGTGCCTAGGATAATTGTCAATGTATTTCCAAATGTGTACGATGACGATATATTTTGAATAATCGCCGTGTTAAAATCATTAACTGTCGAACAACTAAATTATGCTAGGGGTACAAAAGTACTTTTTCTCACAAACCCATGATGGCTACCTAATCAATGCCAATACATGTTAAGAGTAAATGCATTTATCTTGTAAAAATATATTTTTCGACAAACTAAAACTAAAATGTGAGCGGTGACTCCATATAAATAAGTCATATTTTTCGAAATGGAAGAAGAGGAACGTATTAGCTGATCATCACAAAAGACAAGATGATCTAAGTTGCAATAGGTTAAGAGAGATAGGCATACCTCTTCATATGACCAGATTGTCGTACGGACAATTTGTTCCAGAAAGTAATATTTAATAGTCGGTTCGTATAACAGTTACCGGCGTATGGATAATCAGATATCCAGAGTTAAGCACCTTATTCTCCACATTGCTTTCCGCTTCCTGACATGAACGTATTTCCTTCAATTTATGATAAACGTCATACACCTACCATGAAATCAGCACACAAGATATGCCTACCCTTTAAGTTCTGATGTGGATATGATCACTCCACCATTTATGGGCCTGCTCTTCCGATTGTCATACCCATCATTCGCCATTAGCTAATCGTGTAGCTACATTTAGCACTACACTACCACCTGTGTAACTTCCATGAACACTACACTACCACCTGTGTAACTACCATTAACACTACACTACCACCTGTGTAACCTACACCAACACTACACTACCACCTGTGTAACTACCATCAACACTACACTACCACCTGTGTAACTACAATCAACACTACACTACCACCTGTGTAACTACCATCAACACTACACTACCACCTGTGTAACTTCCATCAACACTACACTACCACCTGTGTAACTACCATCAACACTACACTACCACCTGCGTAACTACCATCAACACTACACTACCACCTGTGTAACTACAATCAACACTACACTACCACCTGTGTAACTACCATTAGCACTACACTACCACCTGTGCAACTACAATCAACACTACACTACCACCTGTGTAACTACCATCAACACTACACTACCACCTGTGTAACTTCCATCAACACTACACTACCACCTGTGTAACTTCCATCAACACTACACTACCACCTATGTAACTTCCATCAACACTACATTACCACCTGTGTAACTACCATTAGCACTACACTACCACCTGTGTAACTACCATCAACACTACACTACCACCTGTGTTACTTCCATCAAGACTACACTACCGCCTGTGTAACTACCATCAACACTACACTACCACCTGTGTAACTACCATCAACACTACACTACCACCTGTGTAACTACAATCAACACTACACTACCACCTGTGTAACTACCATCAACACTACACTACCACCTGTGTAACTTCCATCAACACTACACTACTACCTGTGTAACTACAATCAACACTACACTACCACCTGTGTAACTACAATCAACACTACATTACCACCTGTGTAACTACCAGCAACACTACACTACCACCTGTGTAACTACCATCAGCACTATACTTCCACCTGTGTAACTACCATCAACACTATTCTACCACCAGTGTAACCAGCATCAACACTACATTACCACCTGTGTAACTTCCATCAACACTACATTACCACCCGCGTAACTACCATCAACACTACACTACCACCTGTGTAACTACCATCAACACTACACTACCACCTGTGTAACTACCATCAACACTACACTACCACCTGTGTAGCTACCATCAACACTACACTACCACCTGTGCAGCTACCATTAGCATCACAACACTAACTCTACAATACCACCATCACCAGCTTAGTTCGAAGGTAGCTACCATTTCCACCACTATGACCACAAAGACGACCTTTAGTTTTTCTAGCAGGTCCACTACTATAACAAATACTATTATTACAGCCCTATACCGAAAACGACTTCTTCTACCACAATGACTCCGTTTGCTGCTATTGCTTTTTTAAGTAGTACAAACGTTACTTTGCTCAAGGTGCATACTGAGACTACCCCCACCTTGGAGCTGGGAGTGAGTTGTGTTGAATCCAGCTTTGAGCAATGTTTCAGTTATATGATGACGTGTCAGCCTGATGTAGGAGGTAAGTCTCAAGTAATGAAAGCCTTAAATGTTTGCCACTTTGGTGAAATCCACGAACAAGGAATGGTGCTGACAAACATACACAGGGTGAATCTGGCACTCGAACCTACAATCATAGGTTCATGGCACGACTAAGGGACACAACCCTGCACATCAAACTGCGGCGTTCTAGACAGTGGACAGTGCAACCAGTCGCATTTATATATATTTGTTCATCTTGACCATGTGATATTAATTATATTTCTAGCGTGTCACAATACGTGTCAAAACATCAATATGCTATCTATCCGTACTCTTTTTGTATATTCACACAGTGCAGTATGCCAGCATCAGATGTATCCATACATTCCTATTTCTACCGGGTACCCATATGACAGCAAATGTCATTTGGTAAGGGCGATAACTGTATTCGTATTGTTAAGTTATAGTTAACAATGCTAGATATGTGAGACGATTGAGAACATGCGAAATACCAATGCACCCATTTACCATTTGGAGAATCGAACTCGGACACCATGCTTGTTATGTGCCATTGTCCCTCCACGGCGATACTTACCGTCCTGTTTCTAATAACGTCCTTTCCTGTCATTCCTTAGTGAATAGTGCTAGCCGAAAGGACATAATCGATCTAGTTTGTAGAACGTGAATTTTCCAACAAAATCTAATCAAAGTAGATTATGAAACGAGTACTTTTATCCCAAACCTCAGTTTTGAGGTATTACCCAAGTACACATAAGCGTTACAGTGGAATAAAAAAGTAGCTGATAATTAGTCTCTCGCTAATGCCTTTACTAAATACAATCAGGCAAAAAGGTATCGGAAAGTAGATTATGTTCCAATAACGATTAACGGGCCACCACAGGTCAATGCAACGTAACATGTTAAAGGGGAGTCTTAATCCTTGATTGAATAAAATGGTAAAGAGGAGCCACGTGACCTCATGACCTACGTCACACCAGCTCATTATTAACAGTTTATCGCTTTTAATTATTAAAGAAAATATAATTTTAAACCCAGATTTGTTTAGTTTCGTTCCATCGCAAGGGCCTTATTGCGTTCCTATCCAAAAGAGGAAATTTCTTTTTGTGACCAACAACCGCAAAGCATCTGTTAGCCTACCTAATTACAATTTTTGCTCAATCCCCGTCACGAAAACGGTAAACAGTACTATAGGGGAATGTGACGTCATTTGACGCTGGTCTATTATTCTCCGCGGATGTCCCAATCAAGCGTTTGATGTACCGCCGTGTTCCAACCTAGCAGCCTTTCTCCTCAGATTGAAGGTCTTGTCCCTGAAGCCGTTAATGGCTATAATCACAAGTTGCAGGTTTCATCTTTTCCGAAATGTCGAACAGGTCAACAAGATCTGGCCATGAAATTGCTTTCAATCAAATCAAATTACGGAAAAGAGCATTTTTTCTCATCCTTGATAGAGGCCACGTACGAATTAGGGTCAAGCTTGTATGGGTTCTGTAACGGCGGTTTCCGTCTTGCATGTTCATGGATCCGTGTTGGCTCCGTGTTGGCTCCGTGTTGGCTCCGTGTTGGCTCGCGATTTCTTATTCATGTACATTACGGTGAAGCTGTAGGAATACAGTCATGTGTTTCCATCGGGAATACTCTTTGGCGGAACATCGATGCCATTGTTACCCGAAAGTTAGAAACTGAATGTTTTTGTTGTTGCCTATGAAGCACTGCGTTTTGTTACTATGGCAATATCCCAGCAACATCGCGGGCAACACCAGAAATGGGTTTCACACATTATACCCTTGTGGTGTGTCCGCGTGACGAGTGGACGCTTTAACCACAAGACCACCCCACTGCACTTCCCACACTCTTGAATCCACTGATGATGCAGATGCGAACTTATAAAATGCTAACGCTAATTCAGCACAATTTTAACACATTGCACCTCTGTGCAAACCCGAGACTCAACCCGAGACAGCTTAACGACCGATCTTCTAAACTGTTATAGATCTCCGCACTGCCCCCATGCGCGGACGACACCGCATCAAATTTCCTAACGTCCACTCGCGACCGGTTGCTATAAGCACGGTGCGTACCATAACCCCCGACAACTGAGTTTATCACTGTAGCACTGCCTTTTCCTCGCTACCACCAATATTTTTCTTTGCCATAGGTGCTGCGACAACTTTAATATGAGATCTTAAATCAGGGATGTCTCATGCATTGCTAGCGCCACCTATATGTGACATGGCCATATCCTTGGTCTGTTGTACCCGGCCAGATTATGGATTACCGCGTGACGTATGGTAGAATATCAGACACTGACGGGAAGCGTGAATCAATAATGTGACAGCTTTAAAAGTAGTCTGCCTCGTCGACTAATTTTGACTGCGACCCAAGAGTACTTAATGTTGAGTACAAGACTGGTTGTGTGTTTGTGTGTGTGTGTGTGTGTGTGTGTGTGTGTGTGTGTGTGTGTGTGTGTGTGTGTGTGTGTGTGTTTGTGTGTGTGGGTCTGTGCGTGCGTGTGTGCGCGCGCGCGTGCTTGTGTGTATTCGTAAGAGTGTAATATGTAGGTGTACTGGTATGCGTGTATGCAGTCAGTCATATTGAATAGATATTAGATTAGTGACTGTACACCGTTTGTCAGTGTACGTGTTTGCGTGTATGCGTGTATGCGTGTATGCGTGTGTGCATGTGTGCGTGTGTGCGTGTGGAATGTTGAAGATAACATAAGATGGATCAGTGGTACTGTGGTTGCGTACATGTGCGTGTACATGCGCGTATACATGTGCGTGTCGTGTCCCTGTGCTTGTGATTACTTAAGATTAGTTTGTGGTGCTGTAGTCGGACATTGTTTGCTCTATAAGCCACCTTTACCCCTCCTTCATTGCTGTTTTATCCATTAATAATAATTTACATCAGCTATCTCAGCTCCACGGTATTCCCCGTGCCTTCATCTTTCTTAAGTTTCTTAAGTTTCAAATAACTTCAGTTACCCGCCTCCTTGGTGCTGAAAATGCTTGGTACCTGCTCAGTACATGTACCCGATCAACTCTAGAAAGTCGGTTGTCTGTATGGATGTGACCTTTAACCCCGATGGTATACACCGTGTCGTCTGTACGATAATTACACCTGTTTGATTCTGCTAAAGCTGACTGGCGTAATTTAGCTGAAAGATTGATTACAGATGAGAACCCGCTTTCCCCACCCTCCAACGCCTCATTGGAGATATTTCTGCTATTGGAGATACTCCTATTTTACCCTGCTTGTTGATCCCATACGGACCTTCTCATGGTGTTAATTTGACTGGTTAGCTGCTTAGGAATGGGAGAACATAGATAACCCATGGACACTTTAAAAGTTACCCAGACAAAAATGAAAATAATGCTCTTTTGTTTGACTCGTGTGATCCCCACTTGCGGTTCGAACCACTTCTTTTCAATATTTTTCATTCTGATTTATGACATACCTTCTTGATAGAATGTGAACTGTAATGTTCTGGCGATCTTTACTTACCATGCTGTGACGTAACGTCTACATCACTTGTGTCTATGGTTCATCAAGCATTATCATTTAGAAGATACATACTATGTGTGTTTCTATTTCCGGGATTTTATCGAGTATTTGCATCTTGGAAATTCATCTCGAGACCCGAAAGCGCTAGCTTGAGGGGCTCGAATGAAAATTTCCAAGATGCAAATACTCGATAAAATCCCGGAAATAGAAACACACATAGTATTTATCGATATTGTAAACCTATTGTTTTTTTTAGAAAAAAAACCATGCGCACTCTTAAACACCTCGTACTTACTCGGTCGCTTGCTTCACGGAATGCAAATCATATTTTCACCCTTTGACATTTGGTCATATGACCCAAATTAGCCAATCACAACACAGAACACACTTTCTATAGGTTTACAATCAAACTTGAATCCTCTGCTTTAAATACCAAAACAACAGCCACACTTGACCGACAACCCACCCGTAAACATCCATGGAATTGAGACTTTGTATAGATATGTTAATTTTTAATACAGTTAAAAAGGACAGTTGTTCTTAGCGTCCTATTGGTTTAAGGAATGAAAGTTTATCATAAAAATATATATGAATATGTGGCTTTTTTGTTATTGTTTTATTCCACCTTCCGCATTATTCCAGTACAATGACGGCGGAGACATAAACACGTAGCTTCATAGAGTGAATCTATTTGGGGAATCGAACCCGTCACAGGTGTTACGGGGCGGTCGGGTAGCCTAGTGGTTAAAGCGTTCGCTCGTCACGCCGAAGACCCGGGTTCGATTACCGACATGGGTACAATGTGTGAAGCCCATGTCTGGTGTCCCCCGCCGTGATATTGCTGGAATATTGCTGAAAGCGGCGTAAAACCATACTCACTCACTCACTCACAGGTGTGACACGAAAACACTGCACCCACCAGTCTTTATTCAAGAATCAAGATGTGTTTAAAGGAATTTATACTCACAAAAACTTTATGACAAGAATAAATATATTCAGTATCTTTTTACTGAATCAATTTCTGAATCACAATGTATTTTTTTCACGCGATTCCCGAATCGAAAACATCATTTCATATGACCAAAACACATCGAGTTTCCTTCGCTGGAGTGGAAGACGGAGTTGATTATAGATTTCAACTTCTCTATTCGTTCATTGCGACGTTTCGCTTCAGATGCCAGTGTCTAGTGGTGCTACTGAATCCTGCTTGATAAAGATACCAGAGAAACGTCGCAATGAACGAATAAAGAAGTTGAAATCTATAATCAACGCTGTCTTCATTGATGCTACAACTTCTAAAAACGCCACTGAACTATATTCTCCTGAGTTTCATTGTCAGCCGAACATTTCATAAAGGAAGTGTATGAGTGTATGAACCAGAGGAAGATACAGGATTATAGGCACGTCTGTGCAGGGAGATCAAGGCATGCTTGTTTCCACCTGTCAACTCTGTGGACACACCAGATGTGGATACAGGATTATACATGTGTGAGACGCGTCTGTGCAGGGAGATCCAGACATGCTTGTTTCCACCTGTCAACTCTGTGGACACACCAGAGGTAGATACAGGATTATACATGTGTGAGACACGTCTGTGCTGGGATATCCAGACATGCTTGTTTCCACCTGTCAACTCTGTGGACACACCAGAGGTAGATACAGTATTATACATGTGTGAGACACGTCTGTGCTCTGGGTGATCCAGACATGCTTGTTTCCACCTGTCAACTCTGTGGACACACCAGAGGTAGATACAGGATTATACATGTGTGAGACACGTCTGTGCAGGGAGATCCAGACATGCTTGTCTCCACCCGTCAACTCTGTGGACACACCAGAAGTAGATACAGGATTATACATGTGTGAGACACGTCTGTGCAGGGGGATCCAGGCATGCTTGTTTCCACCTGTCAACTCTGTGGACATACCAGAGGTAGATACAGGATTATACATGTGTGAGACACGTCTGTGCTCTGGGTGATCCAGACATGCTTGTTTCCACCTGTCAACTCTGTGGACACACCAGAGGTAGATACAGGATTATACATGTGTGAGACACGTCTGTGCAGGGAGATCCAGACATGCTTGTCTCCACCCGTCAACTCTGTGGACACACCAGAAGTAGATACAGGATTATACATGTGTGAGACACGTCTGTGCAGGGGGATCCAGGCATGCTTGTTTCCACCTGTCAACTCTGTGGACATACCAGAGGTAGATACAGGATTATACATGTGTGAGACACGTCTGTGCAGGGGGATCCAGACATGCTTGTCTCCACCCGTCAACTCTGTGGACACACCAGAAGTAGATACAGGATTATACATGTGTGAGACACGTCTGTGCAGGGGGATCCAGGCATGCATGTTTCCACCTGTAAACTCTGTGTACACACCAGAGGTAGATACAGGATTATACATGTGTGAGACACGTCTGTGCAGGGAGATCCAGACATGCTTGTTTCCACCTGTCAACTCTGTGGACACACCAGAGGTAGATACAGGATTATACATGTGTGAGACACGTCTGTGCAGGGAGATCCAGACATGCGTGTTTCCATGCCAGTTTAGCAGTTTACCAATTGTTATTCATCATATGAGTCAGATAGGTCCGTGTATGCACGTTCGTCATGGCAGGGAGTGACAAGTTAACGCTTTCACAGCTGTCGCTTCAGGATAAATAATATAATTTTCAAGGATTGTAATACAAGAAACTTCAGGAGTTTGGCAATTGCGTTAACCTTTACGTCACGAAGACATGACACTTGGACAACAACCTCTTTATTGTTTGTAACTTCATGTCCCTCCATCAGAGAGTAATCGTATGTATGTAGATATATGTATATATGTATGGGAATTAATGTACAAAGATACTATACGTTATTGTTTCATATTATATATGAACTTTGGATGGAACATATCTAAATTCTATGTTCCTTTGAAGTACAGTGGGGAAATCGAGCTTCATAACCTAGTTTGCATCTGTTTAGTGAACATTGAACCATTGCTATAATGTGTCATCACGTCTAGAGCACATTAACCAATGGTCGATAGATCGGGCATTGAATCATTTTTAAACAATGGTCGATAGATCGGGCATTGAACCATTGTTATATAATGTTACCACGTCTAGAGCACACTAACCAATGGTCGATAGATCGGGCATTGAACCATTGTCATATAGTGTTACCACGTCTAGAGCACACTAACCTATATTCGAGAGATCGGGCATTGAACCAGTGTCATATAATGTTACCACGTCTAGAGCACACTAACCACTGGTCGATAGATCGGGCATCGAACCATTGTTATATAATGTTACCACGTCTAGAGCACACTAACCTATGGTCGATAGATCGGGCATTGAACCATTGTTATATAATGTTACCACGTCTAGAGCACATTAACCTGTGGTCGATAGATCGGGCATTGAACCATGGGTATATGCGTTCCATAAACTGAACACGTATTATCCATAAACAAATTAGGGACCGATTTACAACTTACTAGTGCTTCTCCATAAACAATACTTGGTACCCTTGTCTTATATATGGTAACATTGTACTGTATGTGAAGCAATGGTATTTTTCACATCCCAGACATCAAGTGTAATGAGTGAGTGAGTGAGTATGATTTTGAGCGGCTTTTAGCAATACTCCAGCAATATCACGACGGGGGACACCAGAAATGGGCTTCACACATTGTACCCATATCGGGCATTGAACCCGGTCATCGGTCTTGACGAACGAACGCTTTAACCACTAGGCTACCCGAGCGCTACACATCTAGTATAGGGCTCAATGATTCTGTATATATACATCACAAATTATAGGTTACTATTGAACATACTTAGTACCATCATGTTATATCTATTCAATTATGTTTATTGTATTCAAGGCCATTTACCCACATACAAAGGTACATTATATTTATCTATCCTGCCCTCGATCTAGCACGCCATCTTCTGGCAGAATTTGACGCCTTTGTCATTCTACTCCATCGGGATCCATCATACACATATTGCATAGGACCTGTCATGCTTCACGGCGCGCGTTAAAGCAAAGACTATCTCCAATACTCTATTGCCTGTTTGAGTCGGCGAGTTATCCACTTTGAAACACGTTGAGATCACTTAATGTCGGACTGTGGTGTGATGTCGGAGAGGTCGGTGTGCGACTGCAGATGACGTCACATCATACAGCCGATGGTTGTTCAGTTAGCAGATTGTGATGAAATCCCAGTTATAAGTTTTTTTATAGGCAAAGAAAGCGTGATATGAGTTTGTGTCAACAGCATTCTTCTGACATGCACTGAGTAAGTAAACAGGAAAGTGGACATTGATTGGGAAATGAGACGTGGTTGGTGAGTTTGCATGTTTGGAGAGTGAAGGCGATGGTAGTCAATACAGAACAAACTGACGGAATCAGCGTGCCACATTATTATTGAAACTTTTCTAATGTAAACACTTATCACAGCCATTATCTAGGTGGTGTTGCGTCACATGTATTGACATTAGAAACTGAGACAAATATTCCGTCGGGCGGTTGATAAAGGATGACACCTGGTCAATCATACTGTCTGTGTGATATAGTTCCTTGTTGCTCTACGGGTATTACTATTGTGTTTTCTTAAATTACTTCATGATCAGCCACAAATGTTGCAGATGATTTGGGTAATGAGTTTTCTCAGTAGCGCAAGGGATATGTTATACGGATATGATCTGTAATCGGTCACTTTAATGGCAATATATCAAGTTTGTATTATTGCTAATTACAGGGCCAAGCTATTATTCAACGTTTGATGGCTAATCGTACCGGCTCTGTAGGAGACAAAGGAAACTGCCAGCCATAAGAACAATAGTCACGGGGAACTGGAAAAAAGGATTCATAACTTTAACAACTGAAAAGAGAATCGCGAGGTACACAATTTTGCACACTATTGCATGCAACGGTGTTGTATTGTTGTTTACATGGCCGGCTCCATAGTTCGAACATGACTGATAACTCTGACTAATGACTAATGCATTTTGTTCAACTTACATGCAATGAGATTGTGTTTTTATTTGTTTTTGCTGTTACATGCTGGCTATTTTGCGATAGCGGCAATAGTATGTATCGATCCTCGATCTATCACAGGTTGAGCATCTGATGGAATGTGGTGTAGGCTCTTGTCGGATCATTGGTTTCTCTGAGTTGTGGTATCTACTAGAATGTGGCTAATGTGCACATGTTCCATTGTCCTGTGACCGTGTCTGCAGGGATCTTGTGACCGTCAGTATTTGAGAGGGGATGTGTCTCAATGAGAACAAGCGTGCTGGAATATGCCATGTCCCCGTAACATGGGGCAGCACAAGACCACAACGACTGTGTGGGAGGGACAATCAACATGATCATAGCTACGCCGGTGTGATATGGACAATCTGCTTGATTATAGCTACGACTGTGTAGGATGGACAGTCTACATGATCGTAGCTACGACTGTGTAGTACGGACAGTCTACTTGATTATAGCTACGACTGTGTAGGATGGACAATCTACATGATTGTAGCTACGACTGTGTAGTTCGGACAGTCTACTTGATTGTTGCTACGACTGTGTAGTACGGACAATCTACTTGGTTGTTGCTACGACTGTGTAGTACGGACAATCTACTTGGTTGTTGCTACGACTGTGTAGTACGGACAATCTACTTGGTTGTTGCTACGACTGTGTAGTACGGACAATCTACTTGGTTGTTGCTACGACTGTGTAGTACGGACAATCTACTTGGTTGTTGCTACGACTGTGTAGACTGTACAATCTGCTTGATTGTAGCTACGACTGTTTAGGATGGAAGATCTGCTTGATTGTAGCTACGACTGTGTAGATTGGACAATCTGCTTGATTATTACCACGACTGTATAATACGGACAGTCTACTTGATGGTAACTACGACAGTGTAGGATGGACAATCTACTTGGTTGTTGCTACGACTGTGTAGGATGGACAATCAACATGATTGTAGCTACGACTGTGTAGAATGGACAATCAACATGATTGTAGCTACGACTGTGTAGGATGGACAATCGACTTGATTGTAGCTACGACTGAGAAAGATGGACAATCAAAATGACCGTAGCTACGACTGTGCAGGATGAACAGTCTGCTTGATTGTAACTACGACTGTTTAGGATGGACAATCTACTTGATTGTCGCTACGACTGTGTAGGATGGACAATCTACTTGGTTGTTGCTACGACTGTGTAGGATGGACAATCAACATGATTGTAGCTACGACTGTGTAGGATGGACAATCAACATGATTGTAGCTACGACTGTGTAGGATGGACAATCAACATGATTGTAGCTACGACTGTGTAGGGTGGACAATCTGCTTGATTGTAGCTACGACTGTTTAGGATGGACAATCAACATGATGTTAGCTACGACTGTGTAGGATGGACAGTCTACTAGATTGTAGCTTCGACCGTGTAGGATGGACAATCTACTTGGTTGTTGCTACGACTGTGTAGGATGGACAATCTACTTGATTATAGCTACGACTGTGTAGGATGAACAGTCTGCTTGATTGTAACTACGACTGTTTAGGATGTACAATCTACTTGATTGTAGCTACGACTGTGAAGGATGGATAATCAACATTATTGTAGCTACGACTGTGTAGGATGGACAATCTACTTGATTATAGCTACGACTGTGTAGGATGGACAATCTACTTGATTATAGCTACGACTGTGTAGGATGAACAGTCTGCTTGATTGTATCTACGACTGTGTAGGATGGACAATCAACATGATTGTAGCTACGACTGTGTAGTACCGACAGTCTACTTGGTTGTTGCTACGATTTTGTAGGATGGACAATCTGCTTGATTGTAGCTACGACTGTGTCGTACCGACAGTCTACTTGGTTGTTGATACGACTGTGTAGGATGGACAATCTGCTTGATTGTTACCACGACTGTATAATACGGACAGTCTACTTGATGGTAACTACGACTGTGTAGGATGGACAATCTACTTGATGGTAACTACGACTGTGTAGGATGGACAATCTACTTGATGGTAACTACGACTGTGTAGTACGGACAGTCTACTTGATGGTAACTACGACTGTGTAGGATGGACAGTCTACTTGATGGTAACTACGACTGTGTAGTACGGACAATCTACTTGATGGTAACTACGACTGTGTAGGATGGACAATCTACTTGATTGTCGCTACGACTGTGTAGGATGGACAGTCTACTTGATTGTAGCTACGACTGAGAAAGATGGACAATCAACATGATTTTAGCTACGACTGTGTAGGATGGACAGTCTACTTGATTGTAGCTACGACTGAAAAAGATGGACAATCAACATGATTGTAGCTACGACTGTGTAGGATGGACAATCTACTTGATTGTAACTTCAACCGTGTAGGATGGACAATCTGCTTGATTGTAGCTACGACTGTGTAGGATAGACAATCTGTTTGATTGTAGCTACGACTGTGTAGGATGGACAATCAACATGATTGTAGCTACGACTGTGTAGTACGGACAGTCTACTTGATTATAGCTACGACTGTGTAGGATGGACAATCTACTTGATTGTAGCTACGACTGAGAAAGATGGACAATCAAAATGACCGTAGCTACGACTGTGCAGGATGAACAGTCTGCTTGATTGTAACTACGACTGTTTAGGATGGACAATCTACTTGATTGTCGCTACGACTGTGTAGGATGGACAATCTACTTGGTTGTTGCTACGACTGTGTAGGATGGACAATCAACATGATTGTAGCTACGACTGTGTAGGATGGACAATCAACATGATTGTAGCTACGACTGTGTAGGATGGACAATCAACATGATTGTAGCTACGACTGTGTAGGGTGGACAATCTGCTTGATTGTAGCTACGACTGTTTAGGATGGACAATCAACATGATGTTAGCTACGACTGTGTAGGATGGACAGTCTACTAGATTGTAGCTTCGACCGTGTAGGATGGACAATCTACTTGGTTGTTGCTACGACTGTGTAGGATGGACAATCTACTTGATTATAGCTACGACTGTGTAGGATGAACAGTCTGCTTGATTGTAACTACGACTGTTTAGGATGTACAATCTACTTGATTGTAGCTACGACTGTGAAGGATGGATAATCAACATTATTGTAGCTACGACTGTGTAGGATGGACAATCTACTTGATTATAGCTACGACTGTGTAGGATGGACAATCTACTTGATTATAGCTACGACTGTGTAGGATGAACAGTCTGCTTGATTGTATCTACGACTGTGTAGGATGGACAATCAACATGATTGTAGCTACGACTGTGTAGTACCGACAGTCTACTTGGTTGTTGCTACGATTTTGTAGGATGGACAATCTGCTTGATTGTAGCTACGACTGTGTCGTACCGACAGTCTACTTGGTTGTTGATACGACTGTGTAGGATGGACAATCTGCTTGATTGTTACCACGACTGTATAATACGGACAGTCTACTTGATGGTAACTACGACTGTGTAGGATGGACAATCTACTTGATGGTAACTACGACTGTGTAGGATGGACAATCTACTTGATGGTAACTACGACTGTGTAGTACGGACAGTCTACTTGATGGTAACTACGACTGTGTAGGATGGACAGTCTACTTGATGGTAACTACGACTGTGTAGTACGGACAATCTACTTGATGGTAACTACGACTGTGTAGGATGGACAATCTACTTGATTGTCGCTACGACTGTGTAGGATGGACAGTCTACTTGATTGTAGCTACGACTGAGAAAGATGGACAATCAACATGATTTTAGCTACGACTGTGTAGGATGGACAGTCTACTTGATTGTAGCTACGACTGAAAAAGATGGACAATCAACATGATTGTAGCTACGACTGTGTAGGATGGACAATCTACTTGATTGTAACTTCAACCGTGTAGGATGGACAATCTGCTTGATTGTAGCTACGACTGTGTAGGATAGACAATCTGTTTGATTGTAGCTACGACTGTGTAGGATGGACAATCAACATGATTGTAGCTACGACTGTGTAGTACGGACAGTCTACTTGATTATAGCTACGACTGTGTAGGATGGACAATCTACTTGATTGTAGCTACGACTGTGTAGGATGGACAATCTACTTGATTGTAGCTACGACTGTGTAGTACCGACAGTCTACTTAAGTGTAGCTACGACTGTGTAGAATGGACAATCAACATGATTGTAGCTACGACTGTGTAGGATGGACAATCAACATGATTGTAGCTACGACTGTGTAGAATGGACAATCTACTTGATTGTTACCACGACTGTATAATACGGACAGTCTACTTGATTGTAACTACGACTGTGTAGGATGGACAATCTACTTGATTGTCGCTACGACTGTGTAGGATGGACAATCTACTTGATGGTAACTACGACTGTGTAGGATGGACAATCTACTTGATGGTAACTACGACTGTGTAGGATGGACAATCTACTTGATGGTAACTACGACTGTGTAGGATGGACAATCTACTTGATGGTAACTACGACTGTGTAGGATGGACAATCTACTTGATGGTAACTACGACTGTGTAGGATGGACAATCTACTTGATGGTAACTACGACTGTGTAGGATGGACAATCTACTTGATGGTAACTACGACTGTGTAGGATGGACAATCTACTTGATGGTAACTACGACTGTGTAGGATGGACAATCTACTTGATTGTAACTACGACTGTGTAGGATGGACAATCTACTTGATTGTAGCTACGACTGTGTAGGATGGACAATCTACTTGATGGTAACTACGACTGTGTAGGATGGACAGTCTACTTGATGGTAACTACGACTGTGTAGGATGGACAGTCTACTTGATGGTAACTACGACTGTGTAGGATGGACAATCTACTTGATGGTAACTACGACTGTGTAGGATGGACAATCTACTTGATGGTAACTACGACTGTGTAGGATGGACAATCTACTTGATGGTAACTACGACTGTGTAGGATGGACAATCTACTTGATTGTAGCTACGACTGTGTAGGATGGACAGGCTGCTTGTTTGTCGCTACCACTGTGTAATACGGACAGTCTACTTGAATGTGTGAACGTGTGATGGCTACACTTGTGTATGGACAAACGACCGCGTGGACAGCCCTGATTAAGACGCGATACACACAACAGACATTTACAGGATCTGCTCATGTCTGTTATCCCCACGAAGGAGCTTTAAGAAACCGATATATCCAGCACTGGTCAATAAGTAAGTGACCATGCGAAGTGTATGGAAAACAGACCTATAGCAGCTGCGGTCAGCGCCCACAACGGCTCTCCGAGACTAAGTGGCAATATGGGTTGCATGGAAAACAGATCCATAACAATCTTAGCTTGGAATACCCATCGTCCCTATTCAGGTATTCATTAGGTACCACAAAGAATAGATCTATATCCAGCATGGGTAGTCTCTAAGATGACCGCAAGCAATCATCGCTGTGACAAGGATGTATTATTCAGTCGCCAAATGTATTGTAATATATTTCATGACAAGGTTGGCGAGCGGCTATAAAATAGATATGTGAGGTCACCTGTACAAAGGGTATTTTCAGGTTGAGCACATTAGGTCGGTATCTGTAAAGATCGATTGGATCTTGTAACCACGGGCATAAAGGTGTAATTGAAAACAGGTTCTCTTGTATGAACCCTCGGGGACTCCTTGTCAGAACATGTATCCAGTACCGCAAGCTGGCTGGATGAACCGACAGTCTGCCTTGCCTGATCGCCTGTAATCGTCCCAAGATGGCGTGGTGCTCCGTGAGGATCCAGGTTCGAATTGGTCTTCAGCAACCCACGCTTCTCTAAAGAGGCGAGACACGGGATTGGGTAGTCAGGCTCTCTGACTTGGTTGGGGGCGGTCGGGTAGCCTAGTGGTTAAAGCGTTCGCTCGTCACGCCGAAGACCCGGGTTCGATTCCCGACATGGGTACAATGTGTGAAGCCCATTTCTGGTGTCCCCCGCTGTCATTTTGCTGGACTATTGTTAAAAGCGGCGTAAAACCATACTCACTCACTCTGACTTGGTTGATGCACGACATCGCGTACCAATTACGTGGATCGATGCTCATGATATCAATCAGTTGATTGTCTGATCAATTATTCACAGACCGCCGACATATAGCTGGATTATTGCTAAATGCGGAGTGGAACAAGAAGCAGACAAACAAATCTTTCAGTCACTTGCTTGGCCGAGATAAATTACCCCCCACCCCAACCCCAACCCCCACCCCACCCCCACCCCCACCCCCCGATATAGCTGGTCTGTATCTGAGTGTGGCGATAAAAATATCCATTCCCTCACTTGTATCAAATGACGAAAATCGGATCTGTTTGAATCAGGACTAATGCAGTATCCATGGAAAGACTTTCCCCCTTGGAGGCAAATAAAGGACCTATATGATTAGGGCCTATATGATCCACAGTAAGATGGTGGTAGAAGTGAGCAATTACTTTAGAAGTCGTTATGAAAGTTTCCACGTGTTTTCCTGCGCATGAGAATTATATTTTGTTGAACCCACCACTTCCATGTCTGGGACTCAAGACAACACTTCTTGTGTAGGGAAAGTAAATTATGTCAACAAGTTTGCAATTAGAAGTTTTCAACAAGCGTTTATTAATATTTACATTTGAGCAAGTCTTTGGCCCAATCAGAATCCATCAGGGGATATAGATAAAAACAGTGCAAAGATATTTAAAGCTCATTTAACCAAACTTAGGTCCCTAATTATGTTTAATATCCAAAATATGCTGATGTAAGAAAGAAACAAACTGCTGTTAGTCAGCCATTTGGAAATGACAGATATATTCTACACAAATATTGTGAGTTTTCCGTAACATTAAATTTTACGATTTCAAGACGTCCCTCACCGTCCCCATTTTGATAAAAATACGTGTATTTGAGCCATTTTCGAAAATCTTTCAATAAAGCCTATTTTTATAGCAAAATCATGACGTCGATAAAGATCAAAATAATCAGGTTATTGTGACCTTACGCGATTCAATTGCATCTCATCATCTAAATGAGTTTCGGAGATGTACATCACAACGTGACGAGCCACGACTGCAGCAGAAAATCAAATCTGGATATTTCTGATGAACCCGATAAAAATGTCCACCAGCGACAATGAGAATTATCGATGACTAACATAGCTGCATGCTGCCAGTAACGAAAACTACCCAGATCCGATCGCCCATGGTGTGTGTCTACGCTTCTACCAGGTCATACGAGATGTCTGGACAGACATGTGAAGACGGCGTCCGCAGTCGCCATCAGCAGCAATTACACCACCATGTGAAGTGTACGGCCACGGATCTGGTCTGAGTGACCATGTTGGTGCCGTGTGCCAGTGGAGGAAGGAAGCCCGTTGTGTAGGTCCTATGTCTCTCCTATTGATTCCGAAGCCGAGTGTTTGTCATTGAGCCAATTCCCTTTATTCAGCTCGATATGTACATGAAGTTGTGGGTCGGTGTAGTCTGGCTGCTGTCGATGTGGTGGGACACAAGTGACGTTATAACGTGGTCAGAGGACACTCACCTTGTGTCTTGGCAAATATCAATACGTGTCCGAGGACAATTCCAGGAAGCGTAAGGCTGTGGGTTCTTCGACTGGGTAATCTTTGGGTTCCACTTCAAGGAACTTCAGCTGGAATGCAGGTTATGGGTCGCACTAAATGATACAATGAATGCATGCTTGTTCTACTCGTTGCTTCTACAGTGACTGGGTTGGAGTCTTCATCCTTAGCAGTTGTGAAGTAATTATAACTGCAGTTATTGATTAAAGATTCGATGACATAACGAGGCGCTGAATTAGCGTAGTGGTTAAATCTTTGGCTCTTTTCTCCTTAGACCCGGGTTCGATGCCCCAGATGGTGCAATATGTGAAGCCAATCAGAAGTTCACTTGAATCCCATGTGAAACCTACATTATAAATTATTATTATTATTATAATAATTATTATTATTATTATTATTATTTACAGATTAAAATAAAAAATGTTAGGCTCATCATCAGCTCAAGGCCCTTGCCCCCTATTCACGCAGCCCAGACAGACAAATGGGACTTCTCCCAGGAAGCGCTGCCTAGTCAAACCCACCCAGAACTTTTCGGAGAATGTGAAGACTCACCAACCAGCCTTCTGCATTACCCAGATTGTCAGAAGGGCTGTATTCCTGATAGCAAACCCGGGTACTCTCCAGATGTCAGTCAACAGATTGGGAGGTACCAAACCTAAGGCACCGAAAACAATGGGGAGTCGGACAACTTGGTACTTGGGATGCAAGCGTGACATTTCGAAAGTGAGGTCTGCATATTTGCCATGTTTTTCCTCAATCTTGTCAATCACATTAGTGTCAAAGGGGACAGAAAATTCAATGATATATATGATTTCTTTGGATTTATCAAAAAGGACAAGATCAGGTTTGATGGCCATGATATACCTGAGGCTGTATTCGGGCCTATTCCAAAGGATTTTGTATTTATCATTTTCCATGACGCCCTCACATATTCCGGGTCGTACCATGGAAGGACCTCTGTGTCAAAAACACGAGCATGGCGAAGACGGTAATAAAATGATCGAGCCACCCGATCATGTCGCTTAAGATACTGTGTCTGTGCCAAAGCTGGGCATCCTCTCACAATGTGTTGGACAGTCTCATTAAATTCATAACATAATCTATATTTCAGTCACATTTTGATGCAAAATCACACATTGACGGTTTCGAGTTGGAAGTGACTAGTCCTGAGCAGCAAACAGAAAGCCTTCTGTTTCACTTTTCAGGCCAGACGACTTCATCCAAGCGAAGGACTCTGCAGGGTTGCTGATCTCAACACATTGCGCATAAACTCGATGCAGTGGTCGTTCAGAAAGGCTCTCCCTGAAAAACTGAGTCTGGGCCGATTTGATATGGCACTTCGCTTGGTTGACACTCATTTCTGTACCGTCCAGCAGTACAGAACCATCAACAAAATCAACACCGACATTGAGATTATGTCCCACATCTTTGGCTCGTTTTAGAAAACTGTGGAATGCCTTGTTTTTATCATGAGTCTTGACATGCTTCACAAGAGGATCATCAGACAAATAAATGTGTGCAAAAGTGTACAAAACAGTTCTATGACGAAGAGCCTCCACATTAATCAAACCACGCCCTCCCATCATCATTGGCAAATATGAGCGATTGAGGGAAGAGTGAGGGTTGTGGGATCTATTGTCTGACATGATTCTTCGTGTGAGGGTGTCGATACCCTGAATTTCTTGTTACGTCCAACCAACAACACCAAAAGAATACGAAAGGACGGGCACAGCATAAGTATTTGTGGCTTTGACTTTATTGCGAGCGTTCAGCTCTGAACTCCATATTTATCATCATCATCATCATCATCATCATCATCATCATCACCACCACTACCACCATCCCCACCACTACCACCGCATCATCATCATCATCATCATCATCATCATCATTTCTGTAGATTGTCTGTGAAATGTCATTGTCTGTTGGCACCTACAAATGTACAACCAAAATTCGACATTCGACGCATACAAATCGACTTCTAAGAGGTCGACACTTGATCAAACAATATCCCGACACGAACCTCCCATCCACATCGCCCGCTTCCGTGGCGTAGTGGATGGAGCGTCTGTCGGGAGAGCAGACGATCGGTGGTTCGATCCCCGTCCACGTCATGCCAAAAGGACGTCAAAAGATTGTCCGGCGTCCGCAATTAATGGGTGTAACACAGACTGGTGGACTCAGAGTCAGTATACTGTGTCTCAGTGCAGTATCCATGTTAAACTTCGGCATGGTATCTCGGTTGGCAAGCACTATAAAACCGGCATTAGTCCGGTTACACACACACTAGAGCGCACGCAGGCACACACACTTACAGTAAAATACGTTTATAACGAACACGCTTATAACGAACTGCCGGATATTACGAACTTTATTTTTGGTCCCGGCCATTTGCTGTATAGATGTTGTATACATGCTTATAACGAACTACGGTTATAACGAACTAAAATAAGTGGTCCATTTGAATACGTTATAACCGTAGTTTAATTATACTGTTAACACGGTGAGTGAGTTCCCTTTATGTCTCCGTGAAAAGGTATTAATGCGATGGCTGATGGTGTGCGTAACGCAATAGAATCCACACTTACCTATTTAAACAAACCTATTATGGTTAAAATGGTTAAAATATATTAAAAACCCTATTAATTATACTGTGAGTGAGTGATTAAGTATGGTTTTACGCCGCTTTTAGCCATATTCCACGGACATATTCTTCGGCGTGACAAGCGAACGCTTTAACCACTAGGTTACCCCACCGCCCCTTATACTGTGAGTGAATTCCCTCACGTCACTATGAAAATGAATTCATTTTTTGCTGTAGTTAATAAGTGTCCGTGACGCAACACTGTTTTAACAAAATTCCTATCTCAGAAATATTTACTACTCTGAATACATTTGATCATACATGCTTAACGTGAAGTTAATATCACATATGTATAGATTCATATATCATCCCAAATTAATACCGGAATAGAATGATGTCAAGTGTATCGTATTTATATATCGATCGGCCTTGAACAAGCCCATGTGCTACATCAAGAATCGCCATCGTATAATTGAGCTATTATTATATACCGCGGCTTTCAACACTATTCCAGCTATATCCTGACAGTCTGTAGATAAGTAAGTCTGAACCAGGAACATCAGTGACTTTAATCACGAGCAACGACCCATGCATGTGGCTATGTCGACACGCAATCAGAAACCTTACCGAGCCTGCCCACGCCTTTAGTCGACTTTACGACAACCATTGGTTACTGGACATCATTACATAATTCCATTCAATAATCTGTATAAGGTATTTACTGCACCTGAATTTTCAGAAATCGTGTAGCTTTTTAATTTACTCTTAAATAGCGAATTGTGTACACTACTACCAGGCAGAATGTTAATTGTAATGCGTTCGACAGTCCCCACAACACGAAGGTTCGATTCCAAAATGGTTATAATGGTTGTGTGTATTACTGATTGTGCCCATTCACAGTGTCATCTGGCGACGTTTCACTATTGCTAAAAGTGGCGTAAAGCCATGCTCACTCACTCACTCACTCACTCACTGACTCACTCAAGCATGCCGGGACTTCACTGCGGCGTACATGTCCCGCTGTACGAGTGAATGAAGTTTTATACCGAGCCCATCTATAACGTGCGTGATGAATTCGTCTCATCATGCACTTGGATACAAAGCAATTGAGGAAACCAGGTGCAGCAAACATCGCCGACATTGAAATGTGTTACTTCAGCCTTGAAATAGACTCATTTCTAATGCACTGCAGCATTGTCACCAGCACTAATGAATTTCCTGGCACGGAGCTGTGTCTGTATTAAAACCGAATCTTGTAAAGATGGGTCCTCCCACCACTGGTCTTTGTGCCTTGGCTTCGATGGCAGTAGTGTAGAGCACAGTTTGCACCAGTAAGGTGTCGAAGGAATACAACGATCAATAGGATATATGTAACGAACAATCGGTTATAACGAACAAAATGATACATATAACGGACAATGGGATAAGGGACAGTATGTTACATATAACGAATAATGGGATATAACGAACAATATGATACATATAACGAACAATATGATACATATATTACGAACAATATGATACATATGGCGAACAATGGGATATAACGAACAATATGATAAATATGACGAACAATATGATACATATAATGAACAATGGATATAACGAACAATATGAAACATATAACGAACAATGGATATAACGAACAATATAATACATATAACGAACAATGTGATACATATAACGAACAATATGATACATATAACGAACAATATGATACATATGGCGAACAATGGGATATAACGAACAATATCATACATATGACGAACAATATGATACATATAACGAACAATGGATATAACGAACAATATAATACATATATTACGAACAATATGATACATATGGCGAAGAATGGGATATAACGAACAATATGATACATATAACGAACAATATGATACATATAACGAACAATGGATATAACGAACAATATGAAACATATAACGAACAATGGATATAACGAACAATATAATACATATAACGAACAATGTGATACATATGGCGAACAATCAGATAATAGAACAATATGATACATATGACGAACAATCGGATATAACGAACATTGTGATACATATAACGAACAATCGGTTATAACGTCCTAAATAATATAATGCCCTCAACTATAATTGTGAAATGTTAATTTCTTAACCAAAAAACGAGCTATTTCCAAACTCCCCTTGGAGTTCGTAAAATTACAGAGTCGCGCAATGTCAACGAGGGACTGAAGCCCAATAGTGAACCATTGAACAGTTATATCACCAACGTGGCTTTAGGGTGATCTCTACCATGTCAAGTGACTCGAAAGCGCATGTTTATTCTTGCGCAACCTACTTGCATATACTCTTCATGGTAATCACTGTTACCTCCAAACACAGGAATCAATATATGTGTTGATAGAAACTCAACCTGCTGAATATTTCATACCAGTGACAGATCTAATTTGCTGAGCTATCAAAATGACCCTGACCCTGAGTGCATTATTGATGGGTTCATGCTTATGAACAGATTAGGGTGGGGCATCACGCCCTTACATGTGATACTGTTGCTGCGTCGGGGGGAAATGGACTTGTGTTTGTCATACGATCGCTCGCCCGTGAAGGATATATCGTGCGTGTGTTATACGGCCATGCCGTGTGTGTTAGATACATTTCAATATTGTGGCCGGTATCAAATTGTCATGTAGAATGTATTCCTGATCTAAGCAAAGTTCACTTCTCCTGTCGCTGTAGTACACACACATGGGCGGTTCTATCGTTGTGACACCCGCGAAGTCGAGGAGATTCTAAGCATACATGAACTGCACCAGGTCTTTGGTTAAATGCTTCTACACTACTGCCACGACACCTGGTGTTTTTGCAATAGGCGTGTATCGCCAACGACGTATAAATGAAATGCTATAATGATTACTGCAACGACACCTTGTGTTTTTGCAATAGGCGTGTACAGCCAGCGACGCATACATAAACTGCTATTACTGCCACGACACCTGGTGTTATTTTCAATAGGTGTATACAGCCAACGGCGTACTCACGAACTGCTACAATGATTACTGCCACGACACCTGGTGTTTTTGCAATAGGCGTGTACAGCCAGCGACGCATACATAAACTGCTATTACTGGCAGGACACCTGGTGTTTTTGCAATAGGCGTATACAGCCAACGACGTTCACATGAGCTGATATTACTGCCTCGACACCTGGTGTTTTTGTTTGTAATAGGTGTGTATATTCAACGACGTACACAGGAACTGTCATTATCTTAACGACACCTGGTGTTTGTGCAATGGGCGTGAATATCCAACGACGTACGCGTGAGGTGTTGGCCCGCAGTGTCGAAAATCTAAAATAGAGATAGTTTTGTGACTAGACAGTTCGGTAATGGTCATGGGTTTATACACTAAAATAGTTTCGACAGTTCGGTCGTGCTTGAAGATCATTGCATCAGGTAACACTTCGACACTTCGGTGTTGTGTAAAGAAAACGAGACGTATACATGTATTGCCACCGTTTAATAGAATTACTGTAACACGGATATAAATAAATGCCATCACTTATATAGTTTAAACACATTAAACCGTTTCGTATGGTATTATACAGTTTATACATAATGACATTGGTGTGAACTCCCTACGTTCTCGCCTTTTATAGCTACATTTACAATAAGCTAACGATAAGATTTACTCCAAATTTACTTATTTCCGTTCTAAATTCGTTTCATTTCTGATCTTAAAACTCTTAAATCTTGACTTTTATAATGCTTAAAATTCTTCTGATTTTGACTTTATAATCTAGGCAATAAGTTCATTCGGTACCGCTAAATGTTTTGTTATTCTCTTCTAATCCCTTCACATTTCCGACAGTTGGGCCGTGGGCACTGATGCGCCAAAATGGCCTTTCGACAGTTCGGGGGTCGGTCGGATAGCCTAGTGGTTACAGCGTTTGCTCGTCACGCCGAAGACCCGGGTTCCATTCCCGACATAGGTACGATGTGTGAAGCCCATTTCTGGTATCCCCTGCCGTGATATTGCTGGAATATTGCTAAAAGCGGCGTAAAACCATACTCACTCACTCGACAGTTCGGTACTAAACATTGCAACATTTCGGTTTCATCTTTAGAACTGCTATTACCGTCATGACACCTGGTGTTTTTGCAATAGGCGTGTTTATCCAACGACGTAAACATAAACCGCTACTACTGTCTCGACACCTGGTGTTTTTGCAATAGGCGTGTTTATCCAACGACGTACACATTAACCGCTCCTACTGTCTCGACACCTGGTGTTTTTGCAATAGGCGTGTTTATCCAACGACGTACACATTAACCGCTCCTACTGTCTCGACACCTGGTGTTTTTGCAATAGGCGTGTTTATCCAACGACGTACACATTAACCGCTCCTACTGTCTCGACACCTGGTGTTTTTGCAATAGGCGTGTTTATCCAACGACGTACACATTAACCGCTCCTACTGTCTCGACACCTGGTGTTTTTGCAATAGGCGTGTTTATCCAACGACGTACACATTAACCGCTACTACTGCCACGACACCTGATGTTACTGCAATTGAAATGTATATCCAACGACGAAAATGTGATTTGCTATTACCTTCACGCACCTTGTATTCTTGCAATTGGCGTGTATGTCAAGCGACGTACACATGAACTCATACCCTTTTCCTTCACGACACCTGGTGTTTAGTAAGATTAGTTTATACCGGGGGTAACATAAAGTGCAGGGTTCCTTCGTGACACCTGGTTTTGGGTGAACTACTTTTTATTCAAATATCTATACCTTAATGGGAAACTTTTACGACACCTGGACAGTATGTCCGTATATTCAGTGTACTGGGTTTTGGCAAGTGGACAGGTTTGTCAAATCTAAACAGTGACCATATTACATAGCAATTCTAACGTGTTGGCGACAAACGTCGTACCCGTGAATCTTTTCAAAATATGTTGACACATATTTTTTACACCACATTTTGAAAGGGAAAGTAAAGTCTTATGTTCCTTTCATCCTAAATACTCCATATAATATACACCTTATACATTGACTATTTTAATATTATATATCCATTGTGACATTTTTAAATACTATTAGATAGTTCTTAAATATTCAGTACAATTTCAGGGTACGCACAAATGCTTGAAATTAAACTCAATGGTGATTACAGGAAACTGAAAGAAGTAAAAAACAGCGAAAGTCCAAAATTCAGCTTGACATGAAGGACAGAAATGACAGATGGCTCCTGAACACCATTGCATGTTCTACCTTGAAACACCACACATCCAAGAACCGCATCCTAATTGATCTAGATTCAGGGTTTTAAGAGGATTGGGTAAATGTACCGTAGTCTATGATTTGACAGTATAAGTTCAATATACCAGAGAATCTACTTTTACACGTAGCCCTTAATGTCCGGTGTCGCAGAGATAACAGCCCTAATGACAGATAAGCATCCGAACTCTCTGATGTTAAGACGAGACATAGACCTCGTGGAGATAAAGATGCATCTGCTTGCAAATCTCCCTGCCATTCCGACACATCTTCTGTTTGCTCGCTCACGACATGGTTTGTTAAACACACACAGACACTGCCAGCTAAATTTATACATCCTCCCCTGTTTCACACAAATTGTCCCCCAAATCCCAGAACGCGCGTTAACCCGGACCCATAGCATATGAGACAGCTGGCATAGTGGCGGTAGTGTTGCATCCTGGTCTTGTAATCTCCATTCCTGGATAACGACGTGATCGAAGTCCGCAGCACCAGTCTCGGGTCCTCATGATCAAACTCCAAGGCAAAGCCTCTCAACATCAAATTGCAATCCGAGTCTCAGATGTGTGTATAGAAGGTTGGCTGGTGGTTTTTATACCTGATTACTGCTCTGGCTTTATGTCCAGGCTTCCATAGCGACAGTGCTTGTAAAACAACTACAAAGTAAGTTATCCTACCTCGCGAACAGTCTATGTTTGTACTATCCTGCGTTAATCTGGAGGCGTGTAATAGAGCCTAGATATATGGGCCTGTATAGCACCACGGGATCATTCCACTTTGCTGTAGTAATGAATTATCTAGAAATAATGTTGTTTTATCTTTTGGCTAATTACATTGTCTCTTGATGGGCGTTTTCTGTTCGGATTTACAATGTGTACCCCGGCTTCATACCTTCAGTCGATTTATTGTTCTCAACCATTGGATGACACATGTGAAGAAGTAGGCTGAGGTATCAGGGCGTTACAATTCAATCTGGTTCTGTGGCGTGAATGAGAATGACGCCGCCACGTGAAGGTCAAGTCAACATACCTGGTATACATGTCTCTTTAGTGAGTGAGTGAGTTGGGTTTAACCCCGCTTTTAACATTATTCCAGTTATATCACGGCGTGTCAGCTTAATGTGGAAGGAAAACACGAAGTGATGCAGGTCTCAGGCGTTTACCACTTCGGTGAAACCCACGAGCATGGGTATGGTGCTGACCTAGAAACATATCATTCGAACCCACAATCACAGGTTTCTGGCGTGACTAAGGGACGCAACTCTGCACAGCGAATCGCGGCGCCTTAGACGACTGGGCCACCCATGCCCCACATGTCTCTTTAAACACACTGGGTTGGGGCGTTTAAGTGGTTCTGATCTCATATGAAACTTTCGATTTTCAGTACAATTATTTTGTCGGAGTAAGAGATCAATGTTCGAAAGTGAGGGAGTGAGTGAGTGAGTATTGTTTTACGCCGCTTTAAGCAAAATTCAAGCAATATCACGGCGGGAGACGCCAGAAATGGGTTCCCACATATTGTACCCATGTCGGGAATCGAACCAGGGTCTTCGGCGTGATGTGCGAACGCTTTAACCACCAGGCTACCAGATCGCCCCAAAGTTTGAAAGACACAAAAATGACCAAGAGTAATATTTATTTGAACAATTGACCCGGAATTGACTAGCATATGAGGACACAACTCTTGAAAATGAAGGGACATAAGCAAACTACAGGTTACACAAGATCACATCATTTAGTTGTAGATTTAAAGTATGCTGCTCAAAAGAGGTTGAACACCTGATTTTTTCACGTGACTTTAATTAATCTGTTGTAGATGGAGTGAGTGAGTACGGTTTTAAGACGCGTTTAGCAACACGGCCGGGGACACCAGAAATGGGCCTCACACATTGTACCCATGTCGGGAATCGAACCCGGGTCTTTGGCGTGATGAGCAAACGCTTTAACCACTAGGCTACCCGACCGCCCCTGTTGTGTCTGGAGGGTATTCCAACACACAACCTTCCACCTGTGCGTGTTCTAAACCTGTTTTGAGTAGCATAGTATAATGGATGGTAGACAATCATTTCAGCTCTTACAGTCTTTGTTTCTAAAAGAAACGCATGGTTACATAGTTCACAGTCACGATGTACAAACGCCGAGTTCAGGTGATATGTACATAACGTCTGATTCACTCTGGGTATATGCTCAATTCCTGAAGGGTTAGTCGAATTACCTGTTATCTCACACATCAAGGTACGATGCCGAGAGAACAGCTGGGCGATAATGTACATGACATGATACATCAAGGCGATAATTAGATTAGTGAGTGAGTGAGTTGAGTACACATTGTAAATCCGAACAGAAAACGCCCATCAAGAGACAATGTAACGACGCTTTTAACAGTATTCAAGTTATATCGCGGTGTGTAAGCTTAATGTGGGAGAAAAGCCCGAAGTGATGCACGTCTGAGACGTTTACCATTTCGGTGAAACCCACGAGCACGGGTATGGTGCTGACAAACCTAGAAACATAATCGGGGCAAACCGGGATTCGAACCCACAATCATAGGTTACTGGCGTTCCCAAGGGACGCAACTCTGCATAGCGAATCGCGGCGTTTTAGACGACTGGGCCACCCGTGCCCCCTTTAATTAGATTACTTTCCCTTAATTCTTTCTTGAAATGTTGTGACAGGTCAGTATGGTCAATATATGTTAATGTGCTGTCTACTTGAAGGGGGATTACAATTCACTGCTACAGTGTAACGCGGTTAAATGTAATCCTCGAAACAAAACTACACTGTGATCTTGATGATGACGACGATGTTTGTTATTAATAGTCATATTATTATCAGCATAATTTTTTTCGAGACAGCCTCCATGGTCTATGGGTAGAACGTCCACCCGGGGAGCGGAAGGGTCGATCCGGGTGTGTGATACCGCAAGACGTTAAAAGATGGTACTTGTTGTTAGCCTGTCTGGCGCTCGTCATTTAGGGGCTAAAACAAGGACTGGTCGGCTCGGAGTCAATGTCAGTATTCATGTTAAACTGCAGCATGGTATCTCAGTGGGCTAGCACTATAAATCGGCATCAGTCCGGACTACTACAAGCAGCCACACACGCACGCACGCACGCACGCACGCACGCACGCACGGATGCACACGTTATATACCACTATTCCACCTCACCTGATCATTATTATATATCAAGAGGGATAGATTGATGTCATTACAGTCTATGAGTTACTGATGTCACTGCATGTTCGGTAGTTTTTCTACTGAAATCATTTAAAGTGACATTGAACATGAGTTGTTAAACCATTATTAGATATTGAGTTTAAAAAAAATAACATTATCATTCTATTGTTCACTAAACAATGAAAAGTCCTGCTTGATTAATTCCTCATTTTATCTAAATACATATGCCCGATAAAGTAACACAATTGTGCGTCTATTCCATTATCGGAGGATCCGTGCCCACGATTGATTTAAAATGGACGTGCGAACACTTTTACAATTAAATACATTAATTTTTGCTCATCAAACTCTAAAACAGTAATCATGTCGGGCAAAACTGTGTTGCACGCTGACGTTTTATACGTAAATTAAAGTACTCGACTACTAATCAATATTTAATGCCATTCAGACACTGCATCTGGTCCAGTTCACCATGAAACCCACGGTAGCGGTAAACTGCGTTATTTACGGGCAAACGTCGCTGTTTTCAGGACGATATCTGGTCATTAGATGTACCTTGGTGATTTAACTCAATGGCGGCCTGTCCCCGATACTTAGCAGAGGAAGCTACTCTAACATGACACATCTAATAGGAATCTGATAAATACCAACCTTTTTGTTCCGCAGAGAATGGGCTGGAGAAGAGCTTGTCAATGGAACAGCCACTGGGTCATCGAAAGGGGACTTTTAAATGGGCTCATCTGTGATAGAGCACCGTGAGGATGACACCGACTCTGGAGCAAGCTGGCAGAGAAGTGGGTTACAAGAAGAGGATAGAACAATAACCTGGACAAGCCGTGTTACGACTCTCGCAAGAACCTAGGGTGCACGTCGATTTAGGAGGGAATACCTGGATAAGCTGGATCATACTCATATTGATGCTGCTGCGGCTTAGTCCAATTGCAGAATGTACCAGCGAATAATATAGGATATAGGTGCATTGTGATTGTCAACGTTCGCGAATACAGACGCTTGTTCTTGAGACCGGTACTTCCAGTTGTTGCTCAACTTAACAAACACAATGTCAGTTCCCGGAGAGCCAGTTGAGACCAAGATGGGGCTATTGTCCATTAAAGGTGCTGCCACTGCCATTTCGTTCTTCCTCGGACTAGGGATGTTTCTCATGGCATTTGCTTCCACGGAATGGCTTGGTTTGGACGAGGGTATATCTATTTCCTTGTGGAAGAGCTGTTCCAAGGACTACAAGACACAGGTGTGGACGTGTGTGGCATGGGATGTCTTACCAGGTGAGCACATCATTCTTGTTTTAAGGGTTAACCACGTTACTCGTTTTGGCCGGACATCAAAATAGTCTAGTTTAGGGATGAAGTGCAACAAAATATCTTTGACCCAAGAAACACATTTTTTAAATGAGGATTTAGAAAGATGTTTATTTTACATTATTGATGTAAAATGAAATCACTGTCCTATCAGACAATCCTGACGTGAAAATGGTAAGAAATATAGGTATTTATTTGTCTATTTAATATATTGATGTCCGAGAGCAAATTGACCACATTTTCAGACTTTTAAAGATAATATGTGTGTACAATCCCCTTTTCTGGTTGTGTATATATATTATTCTTGGACGTGTTACCATGTTGCCATTGTCACTGACATTAGCATGGGGTACATGTAGCTGAGATGAGATATTTAGTTGAGTTCTTCCATGCGTAATGCGTGTCAATCTCTCTGTCATATAACAAGCACTGGGTCTGTATCTGGATAATCTTACTTGTCAATCAAATCATCGATAAAATTCGTTAATAAGGGAAAGCCACACTTAACTCTTTCTCCTCTAATTGTTATACACCCACAATCAATAACTGACCATGCCAATTACACGGAAATGGCACCTAACCTAACACTAATCTGCCAAGCAGCATGGAAATTGGAATGTTTTCTATTTCATGTAGATTAATTTGGTTTAATAAACAAACTAAAAAATAACACGAGTTCGATCTGAAGGTAAACAAAAGCACAGTATGCTTATTTAGTTTGAATTTGTTTGTTTGTTTGTTTAACGCCCTACTCAGCAATATTCCAGCTTTATGACGTCGGTCTCTATATAATCGAGTCTGGACCAGACAATCCAGTGATTGACATCATGAGCATCGATCCACGCAATTGGGATACGATGACATGCATCAACCAAGTCAGCGAGCCTGACCACCCGATCCCGTTAGTCGCCTCTTACGACAAGCAGAGTCGCTTTACGGCAAGCATGGGTTGCTGAAAACTTATTAGTTTGAGAGAGTACAATGGGACACATACGAACAACCGCATAGTTACATTTGTCTGTTAGTGTGTGTCTAGTGTCATTCATGTTAACATCACGAATGAAAACCGCTCGCATGTTTCGCTCTTATTTCCTCGATCTCATTAATTTGATGATTTGCCACATCTCATAACGTCTCTCACATATGTGCACCTGTGTTAGATTGACAGACCCTCTGTGATAGTATCCACAATATGTTGGTTTCTTGTTAATCAGGGGAGGAGGGCTATCTGTACCATTACTCTAACCCCGTGCGTGATTCGCACCAATCACTCTAGCATTCTCATAGACATCTTACGCAACCAGATATGTCTTCAGCCAAGTTGGACGAACACCCAGGAAGTATTGTTCCGTGACCATTGAAATTTCATTGCGCAATAGAACCTTGTTTCCCCTTCCCACAGCGATGCTGTGATTGCTAATAACATTCAAACATGACTTCATTTAGGAATTGTAATTAACTTTGTGTAATTTCAACTCAGAAATGAGATTCATTTGGAAATTACAATCCGTCAAGCAAGCGCCATGCTATTTTCATGTGAGTAATTACATAGATAGTAATATGACAAATCCGCCACAGTGATCCCTTTGATGGTAATGTAATTAGAAGAAGTATTGCCCAACGGCAGATTCCATGCTTGTTCTATGATCACAGATACTGTTATGATCTGTCGCTCCTTATTCATTCAGAACCAAGACTAGACTGGGACAGTCTTTATTCCAATTCAATAAAATATAATGTAAATTAAAGAATAGAACGAACAAAACCCTAGAAATATGAAACAATAGAAAAAGAGCAATTAGAGACATTTGTCAATTTGGAACTCACCAATGACAAGGTACAAATCAGGGTTTTTTTTAAAAAAGTCGCTGAAACTGAGACTGCACCCAGTCCTATCCTGGCCCTGCGTCATAGTTTTCATTGCTGGCGTCAACCTAAGTTGCTGTCTTTATTCACATACACTGATGCATACTCGACAAACCCTTCCTGCCTCACGCAACCTTCTCTGTTTAGGCAACAGAGGGAACTATATTCTCATTTGACCTTTAAACATTCTAAAATTGACACCCCTCCACATTGCACAGAAATACTAAAGTTGAAACTCTGATTGACGCTGATGAAACCAAATTCATTTGACATTTGGTTTGTCACATGCTATCGTTAAACATGTCAGTGAGAGAAATAGATTTGATTTGATGTTTCGACTAAGTGTTCGTATTTTCAAATGCATCAGTCAGATTATCCTTCCCCCATGAGACCGCCTCCGTGGTCTAGTGGTAGAGCGTCCGCCTGGAGAGCGGAAGGTCCGGGATTCGATCCCCGGCCGCGTCATACCAAACGACGATAAAAGATGGTATTTGTTGTTACCCTGTCTGGCGCTCGGTATTAAGGGGCTGAAACAAGGACTAGTCGGCTCGGAGTCAGAATACTGTCTCTGAGTGGGGTATTCATGTTAAACTGCAGCATGGTAGTGTGCTGGCACTATATATTATTATCAGCATATTTTTTTTCGAGACAGCCTCCATGGTCTATGGGTAGAACGTCCACCCGGGGAGCGGAAGGGTCGATCCGGGTGTGTGATACCGCAAGACGTTAAAAGATGCTACTTGTTGTTACCCTGTCTGGCGCTCGGTATTAAGGGGCTAAAACAAGGACTAGTCGGCTCGGAGTCAGTATTCTGTCTCTGAGTGAGGTATTCATGTTAAACTGCGGCATGGTAGTGTGCTGGCACTATAAATCGGCATCAGCCCGGACTAGAACAAGCAGCAACACACACACGTGCATGCACGTTGCTATATAAGTGCAATATTCTTCGACGCGACGTTAAACCCTCACCTATAAATGCAGGGAAAGGGAAAAGGCGGCCCTGAAGACTATCAGGATAGTACTTTAATGAGCATACTTGGGACTTATACACTTCAGTAAAATAATAAAAGCTAGGATTACTGCAGGGAAACAACCAGACGTTTGATACGGGTACTATCCAGCTGTCAATGTACAGTAGAAACTATATTTACTTTGAGCAAAGAAAGATTATATGTACTTTTTGTCGACTTAAGAAAGACCTTTAAGTGTAAATAGAAAACGTCTTTTGCTCGTTTCCATTAACATTGATTTTTCCGATATATTCTCGAGTCATTTGAATCAGTATTGACACTGTGCTCCTTGTAGTGCCTTAAAGTTAGATAAACACTGAATACGACTTATACATATGTAGACCCTTGGTAGAAAACCATGGTTACAAATTGTACACGGTTCGCCCCAAATATATTTCGTGGCTTATCAGCACCATACCCATGCATGTGGGTTTCACCAAAAAGGTAAACGTCTGACACCTACATCACTTCTGGCTTCCCTCCCACTTTAAACTGACGCGGTGATATAACTCGAATACTGTTCAAGGCGGCGTTAAACCGGTGTCACAAATTGTAAAAATGTTATAATTTTTTTATTACATTTGGATATGCCTCAATATACCAGAATGTACGAGATCAGTAGGGATCAACGATCATGCAATCTATAGACTGTTCACGTCTACAATACCGACAGCCGAAATATTGCTGTGTCGTCAGTAGGGATCAACGATCATACAATCTATAGACAGTTCACGCCTACAATACCGACAGCCGAAATAGTGCTTTGCCATCAGTAGGGATCAACTATCATACAATCTATAGACAGTTCACGTCTACAGAACCAATAGCCATGCAGATCACATTCGAACAGAATTCTCTAAACAGCGTATCGTACAAAAGTGAGTGAGTTGGGTTTAACGCCGCTTTTAACAGTATTCCAGTTATATCGCGGCGTGTCAACTTAATGATGGAGGAAAGCCCACATTGATACACGTCTCAGATGTTTACCATTTCGGTGAAACCCACGAGCACGGGTATGGTGCTGACAAACCTAGAAACATAATCGAGGCGAACCGGGATTCGAACCCACAATCATAGGTTTCTGGCGTGCCCAAGGAACCGAACTCTGCACAGCGAATCGCGGCGCCTTAGACGACTGGGCCACCCGTGCCTCCGTATTGTACAAGAACTAACAGTCATAAGGCATGTTGGTCTAGTCGAAGTTTATATGCTACACCAGTGAATTATTTGCTTTTATTCAGTTATTCGCTTTAGTTTTTAATTGTAATGCGACCGCCTCCGTGGTCTTGAATTAGAGCGTCCGCCCGGAGAGCGGAAGGTCCGGGGTTCGATCCCCGGCCGCGTCATACCGAAAGACGTTAAAAGATGGTACTTGTTGTTACCCTGTCTGGCGCTCGGCATTAAGGGGCTAAAACAAGGACTGGTCGGCTCGGAGTCAGCCACACAAACACACACACATGTACATGCACGTCGCTATATAAGTGCAATAATCTTGGACGCGACGTTAAACCCAATTTCACCTCACCTAATTGTAATGCTTTGAAATGAGGAATGCTCTCAAAAGGGCTTGATGCAGGTACCAGTGGCATGATACTAACACCTTTCATTCAGCAACTAATACAAACCACACTGACATGTCTATGCCGAATACGGAGTTAAATTTCACCCACCCATCCACCTACCCACCTACCTAACCTGATAGTTCTTGGTTTGTTATCACCATAACTGTACCTGTAAAATCCACGACGTGCATCAGGTCGGGCTTTCTTTTCATCTTCAACTGACACCCCGTGAAATACTTTATCGAGGAGATGTCACAGCAAACTCACTCACCCACTCACTCCTGTTCTGTTTCAGATTTCGTGAGAGCGGCCCAAGGATTCTGCGTGGTCGGTATCCTCACCTACGCCCTGTCCCTGATGATCCTCGTCGCCTACATTACAGTGCCAACTCTACAGGAAACAAGAGGGGTTCTTATAGCCTTATGTCTACTAATATTTTCAGCAGGTGAGTTATATGACGTAGATGTAAATCGTTTTTTCCGATGTTCCTCGCAGGATTTATTTATTAAAGCTGGGAGATTTGTAAATATTACACGAGAACACCGAGAAAATATGCAGCCTACATAACGCTGAAGAAGAGCACAATTTTGTTTGCCCAAAATATGCAGCGTGAAAGGGCGAGTAAAATCAAGCAACCGGAGTAATCAGTGTAACTGCAGCGTTACATGACGAGGTCTTGCACTTGCAACAGTAAAAGAGATTGGTCTCACCCACACGGAGTCATCAGTGTTACCGCAGCGACACATGACGAGGTCTAGCATCAGTAAAAGAGATTGGTCTCATCCACCCGGAGTATCAATGTTACTGCAGCGACACATGCCAAGGTCTAGCATCAGTAAAAGAGATTGGTCTCATCCACCCGGAATATCAATGTTACTGCAGCGACACATGACTAGGTCTAGCATCAGTAAAAGAGATTGGTCTCATCCACCCGGAGTATCAATGTTACTGCAGCGATACATGGCGAGGTCTAGCATCAGTAAAAGAGATTGGTCTCATCCACACGGAGTATCAATGTTACTGCAGCGATACATGGCGAGGTCAAGCATCAGTAAAAGAGATTGGTCTCATCCACCCGGAGTATCAATGTTACTGCAGCGATACATGGCAAGGTCTAGCATCAGTAAAAGAGATTGGTCTCATCCACCCGGAGTACCAATGTTACTGCAGCGACACATGACAAGGTCTAGCATCAGTAAAAGAGATTGGTCTCATCCACCCGGAGTATCAATGTTACTGCAGCGATACATGGCGAGGTCTAGCATCAGTAAAAGAGATTGGTCTCATCCACCCGGAGTATCAATGTTACTGCAGCGATACATGGCGAGGTCTAGCATCAGTAAAAGAGATTGGTCTCATCCACCCGGAGTATCAATGTTACTGCAGCGATTCATGGCGAGGTCTAGCATCAGTAAAAGAGATTGGTCTCATCCACCCGGAGTCATCAATGTTACTGCAGCGATACATGACTAGGTCTAGCATCAGTAAAAGAGATTGGTCTCATCCACCCGGAGTATCAATGTTACTGCAGCGATACATGGCGAGGTCTAGCATCAGTAAAAGAGATTGGTCTCATCCACCCGGAGTATCAATGTTACTGCAGCGATACATGGCGAGGTCTAACATCAGTAAAAGAGATTGGTCTCATCCACCCGGAGTATCAATGTTACTGCAGAGACACATGACTAGGTCTAGCATCAGTAAAAGAGATTGGTCTCATCCACCCGGAGACATCAATACTACTCCAATAGTAAAGCAATAATTCCAAGAGAAGAAGAGTGTGGCTGATCCAGGCAAGGGACGGTGTTTGAATGTTATCGCCGTCATTAGAGTCATTTAATTTGAAATCTCGTCACGACAACTTTCTTAGGCCCAATAAAATTGAAAATAGTAAAGCAGTTTATTTCAGTTGTGCTCAATACCTCCATTAACTAGTGAATACATCGACACGACAAGCTTTTTTTCATATTTTCATCATTGTCATTAAGATACATGCAAACATGAAATCGCAACATGTCAAACAAGTTATTTGTTAAACATCCCCTATACCTATCTATCAATATACATAGCAAATCACAAAGTACCATATCACTTGCCAGAACTCAATAACATGCTTAATTGTTTTCCTCGATCGTGTTCGATGTGGGCGGCAAACTTAATATTTGTTTACGATGGTTTAACTCGCCACCGGCATGATATGATCTTCCCATATCGATCCTTTTGAAAAATATTGACCTCTTTATTTGAACTGAAAACACAGTATTTACTTTGAGGCAATTAAGTGGCACTGTGCTCCTGCCAATAAAAGACATTTGCGATGACGTCATTCAGACAGTCCTTATCCAATAACTAGCCAACGAACGCCATTTGCAGGGTAACCAACATTCTCCTCAAAACCGGAACGTGCATCAAACCGCCGGACTAGTTAGGGTAGTCATCCTAATTAAGAGAATAACCCCTAATGCCTCCTGCGCTCCGTGGCCCCTGTCGAACTCCCCGCGTGTCTGATTTTGTGTCTGTGATGTTTGAAATGGTTGGTTATCAAAGAAGGCTGTGGGTCTCCCAGCAGATCCCAGCTGGCCCGGGACAATTACCTACTGCCGTACACTCCACGTCCGTAATGAAGTACGCTCAACTACATTGATCTGAAGACACGGGGATTTTAATAGCTTTTTCCTATTTCATAAATCGATGGCGGCATGCACCGCATACACTGCCTTTATTTAATTTCTTCTCAGTATTGGAAATCTGGTGAAGACGGCAGAGCAATCGATGGACCCAGTACTGATATCGGCTTCGTCATAACTACCGTGGTCACGGGAAGGGCAGCAGCATCGCATATGGGGACCCCTGTCGTCTCGTGCACAATGCCGTCCATCTTCACGGGTAATCTTGGCGGGGAGGCTACAACTAATATGCCCCGCCACTTGGGATAGTTCGACGGGAAAACCTGCCACACAAAGGAAAACTGGCTCATTACCGACATTGAGCCTCTTAAGTATTCTGCGAGTGTCTCAAAGTGCTATGACGTGTTGAAATCACACGAAACTGTATGAATATACATCCGTTCAGCCTTTTCGTCAGCAGTCCATTAAAGCATCCGTCGATACACTCAAGCGGCCATTATCGAAACTCCTTTTGGGGTGAACAGACATCAAAATGACGTGTCAACTTTATGTTACGTGTAAGCACGCGAATATGATCTATTCTGGTTTTTTTCGCATCTCATCCTTTCTACTATGAGCATTATAGGCCCTACTCTCGTTAGTCTTGAAGACCACAGGGGCATCCTTTCCGCGATATGATCTGATACCATACTCGGAAGATCCAGGGGAAAGGGGTTTAAGGTTGGAGACAAGGTTAGGGAGTTTCGTTGGGGTTGGGTTAGGATTGGGGTTGATGTTGGTGTTGGTGTTTGGTTCTTGTTGAGAAGAGGTTAGGTTAGGGGTTGGATTGTGGTTTGGGTTTGGCGTTGTGGTATTAGTTGAGGTCGGAATTGTGGGTTTGGGTTTGGGTTTGGGTTTGGGTTTGGGTTTGGGCTTTAGTGTTTGCGTTTGGGTTAAGGCTCTGTACGATCCAAATGGGTTCGGGTATACTCACGCATTCAGACTGCGACTGTTGTCTATATTTAGATCAATATTGACCCAGGTTAGAACATAGGGAGCTGATCTTGGGTTTTCTCGCTTATCAGCATGTTGTTTGTTACAACAGAATTCGACAAAACGGAAGTTTACCTGAGCAACGAATCCATTACATTGCGACGGGAAAGGATGTATTCTAGCCATAAGTCAGACTAAGAGCGCGAGCGTGTTCGGCCAGGGCTGTCATCCATCACGTTAAGAGCTTCTTGAAACTTGGTAGACAATGGGACGGGATTTGAATATTCTCGGGAAAGTCCTTTATAATGATACCCATGTGCCACGACATGAAAATCGATGTGATAACTGTACCCGATAGCTTGAGTAAGTATTTACAAGTTCCGAAGCATGGATTCTATATCCTTAGCCGAATCCTTATAATGGAGGCTGGTGCTCGGTCATCCATCATTGTCCAACACTTACACTCAATCCGTATAATACAATACTTCACTCATATAATTAGTCTTACAGTTGCAGTAAGAGGCTTGGAGGGTATTAATGCTGCTATTTCCGTGAGGACGTACCAGAATGAGACCACAGCTTAATAACGTGTAATGACGTTACAGTGCATCTGTCTATGGTGTGCGGTGAAGAGAATTCTTGTTTATGGCATGCGAATAAAAGGAATATTTATAATAACAGAGTGTTTGGTTGTGAAAATTTGAAACGTTTTGATTCATGTTCGGTAAAAATGTTTTCTCTGTCCAACAATTTAATTTAATAATAATAGCAACAGCAATAATTTAATTTCAATAACATCTGTTTGCTGCTCAAGACCAGTCACGTCCCACTCGAAACCGTCTTTGTGTGTTAATATGAAATGTAGATTATGCAATGAATTTAATGAGACTGGCCAACACATTGTCAGTGGATGCCCGGCTTTTGCACAAACACTTAAGCGACATGATGGCGTAGCTCGGTCATTTTATTACCGTCTTCTCCATGCTCGTGGTTTTGACACAGACGTCCATCCATGGTACGACCCAGAATATGTAGAGGGCATCATGGAAAAAGATAAATAAAAAATTCTTTGGAATAGGCCCGAATACAGCCTCAGACTTTTCCAGGCCAACAAACCTGATCTTGTCCTTTTTGATAAATCCAATTAAATCATTTATATTATTGTATTTTCTGTCCCTTTCGACACAAATGTGATTGACAAGATCAGGAAAAACACGGCAAATATGCGGACCTTGCTTTCGCTTGCATCCCAAGTACCAAGTTGTCCGACTCCCCATTGTTCATGGTGCCTTAGGTTTGGTACCTCCCAATCTGTTGACAGACGTTGGGAAAGTACCCGGGTTTGCTACCCGGAATACAGCCCTTCTGACAACCTGGGTAATGCAGAGGGCCGCAGTGTTGGGGAGTCTTAACATTCTCCGAAAAAGTTCTGGGTGGGTTTGACTAGGCAGCGCTTCCTGTGAGAAGTAACAACGCGTTGGTCTGACGTTGATTAATGAATAATTTGCATACTCATATATGCAAGGGACCGTACATACAAAAGACACTATGTGCCAGGTCCGCACATAGTGGTAGTGGTTGTTTAGGTGCCCCGGAGCACCCAGCCTAACCCTAGTTAGGCTAAGGGTAAGGCCTTTCTTTTCCTCAATCTCTCTTGACCAAGGCTTATATAGTCACCTGACATTTAGTAAGTAATAAATATAAATGTAAACAGTAATTCATCAGTGACATACTTGCACATCTCGTTCAGGATGGCAGACGGTCGATGTACACAATAATGGGGATTAACAATTAGGATAAGCGTCTTATAAATAACAGCAATTAAGTGTTTCAAGGCACATAGATGTCATGGCTCCAGGGTAATGAGCCTTTTCAATTAAATGTTCTTCAGACAGTGGGTGTCGTAAATCAGTCGCTTTGACAGAAGTCCCATTTGCTGTCTGGGCTGCGTGAAGAGGGGGCAAGGGCCCGGAGCTGATGATGAGCCTTACCAGCCTGACTGTGCCAGGATCACCCAAACCCTCTTTGCTGCATTTTTTATTTTTAATCTGTAACTACTAACTACTACTACTACTACTACTACTACTACTACTACTACTTTAGTATTTTTTTATTTATATTATTGTCCAAGGTACCACCCTACAGCATGACCCTAGCAGGAGCAATATGCCAATAAATATATAAAAGGTCGAGATCTAACACAACTATATTTTCCTTTTGCAGGCTGTATGACGCTGATGGCCCTCATCGTCATGGGAATCAAGGGCAAAGACTTCTGTGTAGATATACGACGAGATATCTCGAAGTTACTCCATTACTTTGCATTACGAGTTAACGCATATGGTTCCTTCTACATCGGCTGGTCCTATGTTATAGCCATCCTTTCCTCTATCGTCACTCTATCTAGCTTTGCCTTCTGTATGCTGGAATTCATCAGGGTCAACGACATGCCAGTCAGACAGCACTGAGTCCCGAAGAACGTTTAACCGAAACTGAGTGTCTGCTCAAACAGGTGTGTATAATCTGGTACAGAGCATGCACGGACTTTTTTTGGTGGAGCATCATGGTCAACACGTGTGTAAGGAGAGATTTAAGGACTTTCATGACGGTTTCAATCGTTGAGGTGTGACTTAAGTCGGGTGCTGTACACCTGGACGTTCCATAATGGTTTTCCACAACTGCATGTTTCTCATCACCATTACCACCAAGCTGAACGTGGTGTTATTTGAAGGTGCCAGCTCAAAGTCTACCTTAATGTGATCGACCAGTCCCCCAGCCTTAATGTGTTACAGACTAGAACGTAATGACAACAAGCGTGTATGCTGTTTCTGATTTATTATTTGGCTGTTTTTTGTGAGAAACGTCGGGGAACAAGATTCACTTTAACGATAAAGCGAGTTAGCGGGCCGAGTGAATACCTGTTTACAAATCAATGAGTAAATAGCATGGCTTTGTTTATGGGAGAGTTAGTTACCGAGAATGCAACTCATGGTAAGACTTTTTGAATGCCATGGATGTGATATAATGGATCAGCGAATGACGAAATCATAGACCTGAATAAACCTTAAAATATCACTACAGTGTTATACAACACTAAAGCAAGAGCATCACATGCCAAGCGTGTATACAGATGAGTGGTCACACGTAACTACGTGAATCTATTTTCATATAAAGCTATCAACAAATTATAGACAATTGTAATGGACTATGCGAAGTTAAATACGTTTTAATATTAAATCTGAACGGGTTCCATATTTAATTAAAAAAACCTGTGTATGTATGTCGATATCAGAAGGCATCCCAAATGATAATGGCAATGAAATGAAAGGTACGAAAAAAGGCTCTGAAAGGTCATGGATGAACTAGAACGGTATACCTCTTGATGCCAGACTGTTTATGATGACTCCGTCAGTAAAGACCAATCGGTCCGATGTGTATATCCCGAAGATGGATATCATTTTATAGGGAGGCTGGCGGAATGAAAGCCTTAGAAAGGATGTGGACAGATGATAGCGTTAGTCAATGAATTGACGTTAGGGTCAATACAGTCAACATGAAATGAATTCATGAATACACCAGACATCAGAATGAAGACGTAGGCCATTTCGATGAAGAAAACAGAACGGTCTGAAATGCCACTGGATGGGTAATTAATGTCGCTTGGTGATTAATCAACTTTTGTGTAAAAAGACAGCATATGGTGGATTCCCATTTTCAGGTATAGCCCCAGTGGATGTTCTGTTGTGAGAAGAAATGGAATGTTTCTTAATGGACGTCAGTACGAATAGAACGAGACTGAAGTGTTCAAATTTATTTGGCCATGACTCCATTTGTTTGGCGTAAACTTTTAAGAGAAAGCCTTCTTACTAGACACAGGATGATGACGGAGTGTTGATGTGTTCCGGGACCTGGCAGAGTCTATATTGGACATGGAGCTACATCCAGGCACCTCTACCATGCCTGTAAACCGCCATATTATCACGTACCATCATGTTATCATGTATACATGCCAATGTATTCACGTAGTACGGGAGACATTGTATGGACATCATACACTCAGGGCATGTGCTAATACCAGTTTATTATAAGAAACAGAGATAGAGTAGACAGTCTTAAAAACAAAATTTAACCGATATCTGAAACCGGTTTGATAAACCGTTATCTGCAACCGGTTTGATAAATCGTTGTCTAAAACCGGTATGATAAACCGCAATCTGTGACGACACAAGTGCTGAGTTCGATAGTAAGCCTGGAAGAGGACGGTTCAGAAATATTCCACAGTAGTGCTTCTGTCTTGACAAATGTGACCATCAACAGAGTTAATGATAACGGTAAATGTTAATTACTGCTGTAACACCAGGACAGTGAACATGATTGATCAGTGCCAGCGCTCCACTGATTCCGTTAATGTCTCATTTTCACAATATCAATTTATCCTGCGTCTGATAAGGACCTGCTGTACGACCATAACGGATCAAGTCCTGCTAAGTTGAAACCACAATTTGTTCGTCCCTTAACGATTCTGAGAACACTTATTGTTACGTACATGTTATAGTGAATGTCTGAAGAAGGAACATGTGTGCTTGTTGTTAAATACATTTCCTTGTGTAAGAATTTTAACGGGATAAATATTTACTTTATCGTCAACACATCCTGATATTGGGATGTCTGTCTTAGAAATTTGATAACAATAAATTTGACATCAATAACTTTAGGTTAATTCCGTGAAGTGCTCTATTCAAATTATCATGTTGATTTTCCAGTCGTAGTTCTAACACGGTGGGAATAATAATGACAATAATCACACACTGATGTTCATTAATTTCTTCTTCACTGTTAGGTCTTATTCTTCATTCATTCCAACGAAATATTCCCATATACATCGACCTTGAAATACTCAAAATACCCTGGGGTGAACAGATATTTAATGTGTTTGTTTAAGCCTTGAGTTGAAATTGAGATAAGTTATCATTCAAATATCAGGCATGTGCATATTCTGAAAGAATTGTACATTATGGGTGAGCTTTTTCACTTCCGAGTATACTGTGATCTCTATATGGGCGTGTTTGGACATATTGACATAATCACTATTTTGTTATACTATTGTCAAATATTAAACTTATCTCCTTAATTATGTTTGGTACTTATCTTGGGTTGGAATATTCGATTGACCTTGATTACAAGCCTTTGTTTGTCAGCACCATCCTCGGGTTGTAAGAGAAAGGATACTTTTTCGGTCAATATTTTAAAACACACAATTGTTTTACTATCGGTTTCTGTGAAAGGAGAAGCTACACAATACAATTCAGAATCCATTTTTTTTCAGGAGACCCAGTATGTATGACGAGCAATTAATATTTGGGGTAAATATTTTTTTCAGGAGCATTTTTTTTTAATCCCTTGCCTCTCTACGAATATCAAATGGTCGGTCCTATGTGACCTTCATAAAGGTGTGAAACCTGCCGACCATTATTCAGATGAACCGCCGTGATGGTATTGGAAGCGTTGAATTCAACTCACTCAATCTGCGATTATCATACCAAAATAACGTCTCATTTCTCGGGTACTACATGATTGTTAAGTGTCTAGAAAAGGGGTTTTCCCCTATATTGTCCTATGTCATGATAGAACGAAAGTTTCCCTCTTCACCCGCACCAACGTCCGTACTTCACCCAAACACTACCTCTAACACGATCCAACATTCACACTCACATATTCACTCCTACCCCTAAGCACAAGATTCTTTTCTATTCCTTGTGTCACTACCCCATCAAATAGACTTTTCAGCCAATCCATTTCGGTTGTCATGCCTTCACAGTTGCATCGATGGGGTCACTCATACCCTTAACGTGCATTTGCACTTAACTTGTAATAAATCCATAGTCTATATATGATGTTTGAATTATTAGAATGTTCTTTGTTGACATTACTTGTTGATTTGATGTTACAAGGTTGTGATAAACGTCTGATGTTAAATACCACCTCTTAAGTATTCCATTTTCACTGTAAATAATATATGATGTTATGAAATAAACCACAAAAATTGACTCAAAACGGTAAACCAGTGTTTTCAGGTGAATAACAAATCTCAAAAGGAAATCAAGACACGCTGTTTTTCTAACCTTTAATATTCTGGATTGAATATTTTTAATAACACATTTAACAAAACTACGCAGATATAATAATTTAAAAAAATTGACATTGATCATATTTTCTGTCGTGGCGTAAGATATAACCTTGCAAAAATGACGAAAATGTATATAACAGTTAGTACCCTTTGGGCTATATTTCTGATGTGATTACAATCTTCTATCATTTGCTTTTTTAAACTGATGTACTTTTAAGAGGCAACACAATATGATTCTGTGAAACATTTTGTTCAAATTTATAGTTTCATGTCGCAGATTTTATAAGATCTCAGTAATTTTTTTGCCACATTCGTGATACCGTTGAAGTTTTGCTGTTCGGGGTTCAGACTATTTCAACACACTACGATCTAACCTTTAAAACATTAAGTTAACTGAAACTGATATTTAAGAAATGGTATTAAGCACGAGCAGCACTGTCGAGTAGTACCTATGTACTGGAGCGTGTATCATCATCCAAGATGGCTGTCGATGGATATGATCTCAATTGTATGCCCTGTTACATGTATGTCGTCGTGCGTTGTGTTGTAGTTGTGTTTGCAACACGATAAAACGGCCTGTGTTGAAATTCGTGTGTCATTCACAAACATTCCATATTAAGTTTTTGAAGCCATTTATGCAAAATATTCGCGCGGATTTAGTCTTGGAATGCAACATAATGAATGTACGACGTAAATCTAAAGTTTCGTTCTGTGTAAGCTATATGCTTAAATAGAAATGTAAATCTGACTTTTCGTGCTGTGTGTACCAGAGTGGTTCGTTGTGAATGCAATAGGTAATATCTTGTCAGGTGAGGATGCATAGCAATTATACTGTACTATAGGTGATGCTTATCCCTTTCCGAGATCACATCACATACCAATAATACACAAATAGGTCCATATATGAATGTTTGATGAAAGGTTTTTTTTAAGTTTATAAATTATTCAGAGATAACTAACCACGTTCATGGCGATAACAAACGTTCTCAATATAACTGTCACATTCGTATATTAATATAACTACCTTGTTCCCTCTCAAGTCGTTCGTTTTGTAATGTGTAATGTGTGAACGTATTGTTTTTCCATCAGTGTCCCCCGGTTGTAGAATGACAACTTCAAGGTTGTGGAGTATGGTTGTGATTTAGAAAACGAGAAAGGTTGTGAAATCGACATCTAACATTCATTGTAATGAAATTATGCCTTGTGAGTGCAGTTCCTTGAAAAACTATTTCAAAGAAATATACTAATTATCGAAACGATTATTCGCGAGGTTTAGTATAGAGTTTTATTCATCGCGTGCACGGAGTCCACTCAGACCACTTTCACTGTCCCCGAAGACATCGGCATTACGCTGGACATTTCAGAAAGTATGAGACATCTTAAACTTGAAATACATTTGATCCGTCAAACATTAGTTTTTTTTGTCGAAATTAAATAGCAACTTGTATTATAGAAAACGTCAGTTTTCCCCAACCGTAAGTGCTCGAGCACACGGATGTGGATAGGTACCCTTTTATCCGCCTAATGTCACACTCATCTAGAGACAGCATGTTGCAAGTATACTTAGACCGCTTTTAACGAAACCATTTTGAAACACAAAAATTAGAGAAATGAATTTTTTTTGTCAAACTTTCCGTAAAACTACATAAGAATTGATACTGGCATCCTGAAGATTCGGAAATCAGTTTTTAATCCTAAAGACAAACCTTTGAACTAATGACTACAGGTAATGTCAAAACATTCCAATCTCTATATCGTGTAGGGCTGCAATTGTCTTTACCAAAGTGGTACAGCCTTACGGGAGTTAATGTCAAAACGTTGACTGTCAAGCCGCGATCGTAGTCCAAATATTACAGTGTATCGAAAAGGGGTTCAATAAGTAGAAGAAGTAAAGGTTTTTTGGTTGTGCATCATTTATCAGCATACAGCTTACACAGGCTTCTGTACATTTATATCTTTAAAAAATAGAATTCAGATTAGACACTCATTAATAAACTAAATATATATCATGCCGGGGCTCAGGGAGCTTACATATGATTTAGAAGATGAGAGATCTCAAAACCAGTAGAAACTATTTTGATGATACGTACGTATCATAACTTTGAATATGACTTTAATCCAAACAACCAGGCTCACAACTTATTTCCAAATCGCGTATCAACTGTACATAACATAGCCCTAATCGCTTAATTATATGTACATGTACCACTATATATTGTGTTCGTATGTACGTCTCCTAAATGTACAGTCGTAAGTTTACATTGCGGTGTCTACGTGCAGAAAGCGACCATAGCGCTTTGTTAAAGTCACGTTAGTCGTAGCACTAAGGTCGCTTTGTGCAACCAGGCCTTTGTGTTTATATATAGATAAGTGTGCTTTCAGCGGTGCTATTCTTTATTCCATGAGTTCATGTTATAAATCGCCTATACAGTGTTTGAACGTGCGATGTTTGATGTCAATGTTTTTGTTGGCAGGCTGTAAATGTGTACTTGATTTATAGAGCGGCCAATATGCAGTCTTTGTATTAATTATTTATGTGCGTGTTATTCAGTGTCACAAATAGCTTTGTATTATTAGAGATATATTTAACTTTTAAAGATATGCATTCCTGGATTCATTCCTGTACAATAATATTTGTCTCGTGGAATTATATTCGGACCTCCGAAGAATTAAGAATTAAACGCTGAGATTAGTCAGGAATGACAATAAAAATAACCTGCGATGGCGTCATATTTTTGAACGAACACGGTTCTACAAATAACATTCATATAACTGGTAAAGTTGTTACAGTCCCTGCTTTGCTTTGTTGTCTAACCTCGAATAAAAATGCAATAATGTCAACCTGTTATTCATTAAAACTGTTCCCATGGATGTGTGTCCTGTTATTTCTTTGGCAATCATACGTCTACTGGACTTCAGTCAGTTTTCAAACGTCGTGTTGACGTATCAGTGGTCGGTCATCAACTTATGACATCAGGGTACAATATTAACATACTATATCAGCCAGGGTATCAATCCACGACATGAGAGTACGATAACATAAACATACCATATCAGCCACGACATCAACCAACGATGTCAGGGTACAATAACATTCTATATGAGCCACGACATCAACCAACGATGTCAGGGTACAGTAACATACTATATGAGCCAGGGTATCAATTCACAAGGTCAGGGTACGATAACATACTATATGAGCCAGGGTATCAACTCACAAGGTCAGGGTACGATAACATACTATATGAGCCAGGGTATCAACTCACAAGGTCAGGGTACGATAACATACTATATGAGCCAGGGTATCAACTCACAAGGTCAGGGTGCAATAACATACTATATGAGCCAGGGTATCAACTCACAAGGTCAGGGTACGATAACATACTATATGAGCCAGGGTATCAACTCACAACGTCAGGGTACGATGTCATACTATATCAGCCACGGCATCAACCAACGATGTCAGGGTACAATAACATACTATATGAGCCAGGGTATCAACTCACAAGGTCAGGGTACGAAAACATACTTCAGCCAGTGAACCAACCAACGATGTCAGGGTACAATAACATACTAACATACTATATGAGCCAGGGTATCAACTCACAAGGTCAGGGTACGATAACATACTATATGAGCCAGGGCATCAACCCAAGACGTCAGGGTAGGAGAACATACTTTATCACTATATACACGAAGTATCAGTCTTGACATGCACTTACTTTGCCACCCCGATAACGAAGTATTGTACGCAACGCCATGGAACGTTTATGACGTCACAATAAAAGATTTCGTCATGTTGGCGTCATGTTGATCTACGAAGTCAGGTGAACGCACACTTGCTTCTCTGTCCTCAAGAATAATGGAACCGGACTCTTTAATAGAAAATTAAGAAATCAGAAGTGAAGTATAAAACAAAGAAATGTGTGGACAGTGTGAAAAACGTAAATACGAAAAGGAAGACTGATTCAGATGTGAAAATGTCTGAAAGTTGGCTGACAATGGAAGGCAAAGAGTGGGAAATTGTCGAAAGAGACGGGATTTCTTTCTTTATCTTTATATGGCAAGATTTTTATGACAGTTCGGTAAGTATTAAGTGATAAAAATAATATGACCCTCTGTTATCATGCCCCGTATCAACCCTCGACCCATATCCCCTATCTACAGCTTTCTCTAGAATAGAAAACTCGACACCAGCAGCCGAACACCTGTTTTTCTCCTGTGTGTATCACTTGTACAGCTACTTGGTGTTTAGAGGTAGTTTCTCACAATCGCAGTTTCACACGCTAGTAGCTGCAGCAGGCACGGGACAACTCTCCTGCGTGACAAAATGCAATGTGAAGGATTTCATTGATGACAGAAAAAACGCTTTGGAAACCATGACGATTAATGTAAGGTCTTATTGATATCTGATCCTGCAGCACGCATGCAAAAGAATGTGGACCTAGTAGACAAAGTCAGGGCATTTCGATTTCGCCCTCAACTATCTCAGGATTAACTTGTCAGTTTGAAATGCTGATTTAATCCAATGGAACTGGAAGTTTCCGATCGATCAGAAAATGTTTGTATTGTATAGCATTGTGATCGGAGAAACTGTTATTATGACGTTATTAATCTGCATTACATTTTTTAACATATTGCATTTATCATTTGTAACAATCCATAGTGTTCACCTTTAGTGTAACTATGAACTATTACGGCTGCAACCACAACCCCTTGTGTAAACACGTGAACACTTAGCGTTGCATCCGCAATAGCTAGTGCAATAGCTAGTGTCAACTAGTGCACACTAATGGTGCTGCGTGCATACACCGTGGCCAAAACCTGCTATGATATTTTATTGAAGCGCCTATCTATTTTATATTCATGATGTACATATTGTATGTATATTCATTTTAGTATACATGTTTGTTTTATGATCATATCGTCTCTCATAAGTCGTTTTACGACTGGCCGTAAGTTTTACGCGTGTTTTTATTTTATATGTATATTGTACCTTATGGGTGAGACGCAAATAAATTATTGTCTGTCTTATCTGTCTGTCTGCAGTTGCAACCCTTAGTGTTAATATTTTTCAGACGAGGTCAGAAACTGGTTTTCCTGACATGTGGACCTAATAAAGCAACTTAAATTCAATAATTCACCCTCTGTGTTGAGAAAGTTAACAAGAAATGCCTTGGTATTGGTACTTCTTGTATCGCTGCTCAGAATTCCCAAGCCAGTTGTATTTTTTATGAAAAACAATTTCAATGCGTGATTATTTTTTATATATGTGTGTATAACATTCTTAAAACATAAATATCCATCTTTTCGTAGTTATAGCTGCATTAAACTAGTTTGTTCACCTGCCCTTGAGGTTACTATGATATATCACATAATAAAGGTCCTATTTAAATACTAGTGGTCATAATTAAGCGTGTGTTTTGAAAAGCTGTTTTAAAACAATACTTGTTTTAAAAAAGAAACTAAGAAAATGACCTAAACTATCTTTTTAGAAACTTGTATAATTGTATGTGAAAATATAAGATAGTTATATATACCGAAAGGCCAAATAACGCAAGTTTGAACAAAATCCAATCAGAATCCCCAAAAATATGAATAATTTTAATTGATTTTGCGTAAACCAAGAGCTAAGCTTTCTCATCATGCTTATGGTTACAAAAGAACAAATGTTTTCACTGATTATTAGCCTTAGCTATGTTTATGTCATCACATACTATTTTGCTGCCCCATTTCACAATGGTGTTCTTGCAAACATTTCCACTGATGTCTGAGCTATTCCAACAATGACGATAACAAGCAACAGAATCACCAACATAGATTTTCTGTCGAAGCAGATTCCACTTGGCGTAAAGAGCAAATAGCTGTGGAGTTATATAAATAACCACTGATATATGCCAAGTATTTAAACCATATCTTTATGAATATGAGGTTTAACTACATTTTGTGGAAGTATTATATAACCCGTGACTTTGACCTCGGATACACGATGTAACCCTGTGTTATTGTAATCCTCATTTGGTACTTAGTGTTTGTGCAGCGTATGAACATTTCGGGGAAAATAATTGCAAACAAAAGCAATAGCTGCAGCCAGACGATTCAGGAGCGGACAAATTCATTGAAAAACATGAAGCAGCCCGTATTCACGGCACTCGAACGTTGCCAAACTTCTCCCTCTAAACCACTCGCGAACCCAACACTTACCGCAAATCCTCAGCCAGGTCCCCTTTCTTTCCGTTCCTAGTTACACTAAAGATTAGGTGAACACTAGGGGTTGCAGTTAGTGTTCTCAGTTACACTAAGGGTTAGGTCAACTCTAGGGGTTGCTGTTAGTGTTCCTAGTTACACTAAAGTTTAGGTGAACTCTAGGTGGAATGCAGTTAGTGTTCCTAGTTACACTAAGGGTGAGGTGAACACTAGGGGTTGTAGTTAGTGTTCCTAGTTACACTAAGGGTGAGGTGAACACTAGGGGTTGCAGTTAGTGTTCCTAGTTACACTAAGGGTGAGGTGAACACTAGGGGTTGTAGTTAGTGTTCCTAGTTACACTAAGGGTGAGGTGAACACTAGGGGTTGCAGTTAGTGTTCCTAGTTACACTAAGGGTTAGGTGAACACTAGGGGTTGCAGTTAGTGTTCCTAGTTACACTAAGGGTTAGGTCAACTCTAGGTGGGTTGCAGTTAGTGTTCCTAGTTACACTAAGGGTTAGGTGAACACTAGGGGTTGCAGTTAGTGTTCCTAGTTACACTAAGGGTTAGGTGAACACTAGGGGTTGCAGTTAGTGTTCCTAGTTACACCAAAGGTTAGGTGAACACTGAGGGTTGCAGTTAGTGTTCCTAGTTACACTAAGGGTTAGGTGAACACTAAGGGTTGTAGTTAGTGTTCCTAGTTACACTAAGGGTTAGGTGAACACTAGAGGTTACGGTTAGTGTTCCTAGTTACACTAAGGGTTAGGTGAACACTAGGGGTTGCAGTTAGTGTTCCTAGTTACACTAAGGGTTAGGTGAACACTAGGGGTTGCAGTTAGTGTTCCTAGTTACACTAAGGGTTAGGTCAACTCTAGGTGGGTTGCAGTTAGTGTTCCTAGTTACACTAAGGGTTAGGTGAACACTAGGGGTTGCAGTTAGTGTTCCTAGTTACACTAAGGGTTAGGTCAACTCTAGGTGGGTTGCAGTTAGTGTTCCTAGTTACACTAAGGGTTAGGTGAACACTAGGGGTTGCAGTTAGTGTTCCTGGTTACACTAAGGGTTGGGTGAACATTAGGGGTTGCAGTTAGTGTTCCTAGTTACACTAAGGGTTAGGTCAACTCTAGGTGGGTTGCAGTTAGTGTTCCTAGTTACACTAAGGGTTAGGTCAACTCTAGGTGGGTTGCAGTTAGTGTTCCTAGTTACACTAAGGGTTAGGTGAACACTAGGGGTTGTAGTTAGTGTTCCTGGTTACACTAAGGGTTGGGTGAACATTAGGGGTTGCAGTTAGTGTTCCTAGTTACACTAAGGGTTAGGTCAACTCTAGGTGGGTTGCAGTTAGTGTTCCTAGTTACACCAAAGGTTAGGTGAACACTAGGGGTTGCAGTTAGTGTTCCTGGTTACACTAAGGGTTGGGTGAACATTAGGGGTTGCAGTTAGTGTTCCTAGTTACACTAAGGGTTAGGTGAACACTAGGGGTTGCAGTTAGTGTTCCTAGTTACACTAAGGGTTAGGTCAACTCTAGGTGGGTTGCAGTTAGTGTTCCTAGTTACACTAAGGGTGAGGTGAACACTAGGGGTTGCAGTTAGTGTTCCTAGTTACACTAAGGGTTAGGTGAACACTAAGGGTTGTAGTTAGTGTTCCTAGTTACACTAAGGGTTGGGTGAACACTAAGGGTTGTAGTTAATGTTCCTAGTTACACTTAAGGTTAGGTGAACACTAAGGGTTGTAGTTAGTGTTCCTAGTTACACTAAGGGTTGGGTGAACACTAAGGGTTGTAGTTAGTGTTCCTAGTTACACTAAGGGTTGGGTGAACACTAAGGGTTGTAGTTAGTGTTCCTAGTTACACTAAGGGTTGGGTGAACACTAGGGGCTGTAGTTAATGTTCCTAGTTACACTAAGGGTTAGGTGAACACTGAGGGTTGCAGTTAATGTTCCTAGTTACACTAAGGGTTAGGTGAACACTAGAGGTTACGGTTAGTGTTACTAGTTACACTTAGGGTTAGGTGTACACTAGAGGTTGTAACCATTCTTGGTTACAACGTACCCCACATAAGAGACCTTAAACTCCCCACCCAGCCCCTCCCCACACCCACACCCACACGCACACGAACACGCACACGCACACACACACACACACACACACAAAAGGACAGAACAGGCCCTTTAACCTGGTACTGCATGCTTGTCGCTAGAGCAACTGTTATCTGGCTCTTTGTGTGTGATGGACATTGACAGAGTGGATCCTTGTCCAAGATGACAGTCAACGTACAGACTCAATCACTACTGGCAGCTGCGACAAAGTTGGGATGCTGCGTCGTGCCATGCCTTGTATAAATATACTAAGAGCGCTTGCCTCCTATATATATGAGGCGTTCGTAAAATATTCCCTGTATCGATCCGGATGCCAACTGACTGACCCGTCGCATCCAATGACAAGTACGTGAGCTGGGGTTTAGACCGCTCCCGCCATATTCCAGCAATATCACGGCAGGGGACACCAGAATTGAGTTTAACAATTTGTACCCATGTGGGGAGTCGAACCCGGACCTTTCTGAGAAGAAGCTTAGTTTTTGAGTTTAATGACCCAGATAGTCACACGACCACATCAAATATCATATGCCTTCTCGTCAGTCTTCATGTGGTTACAAATGTGGTCTCAATTTCTTAAATCAGGTGCAAATAATATGGATAATATTCTATTAATGGACAAACCAGCAGGCCTATTTGAAAAACACCACAATGTTTCACAAACAAGGTTACCATGACGAAAGAAACTTTGTTGTGCTGAATTTGAGTTGAAATTAAACATCAAAGCATTTAATACGCATCGGACATTAGAAGCTAAACACACATGGTGTTAGAATCGCATTTGCGCTGTGGCGTGCAACATCCTCATCCCATTCAAGTAGTATGAAGCATTGCAAAAGCAATTTCACAAGATTTTATTGCGTTTATCAAATTATTACAATCTTACATGTTTGGTACAGGCCAGCACCCCTCATCCTCATCTGAAGCCAACATCATTCATGTAATGAGTTTGTCAAAGATAAATCTTTGTTCGGATTTTCACCTTGAACAACGTCACGTTGTCGTGAACTCCGAGAACGTTCAAGATAGCAAACATGTGAAATGGCTAAAGTCCTGATTGAAAGATTGGGTAAACTTGGTTAAACTATTTATTATATATATGCAAGCATACTCAATCATTATAAGGTTCTTCTGGTCATCATCCGCTGTGGGATTAAGCATGCAGTCAATCCTAACCTGTGTGGGGCTTAATAGATGGGAGGATACCTGTGCGTGTGCTCCATTAAAGATTTGTGTGACCTGAGTGACCACTTTTCTGACAACCAAGGTCGACAAAATGTAATCTGAGTCAACTAGTGTTAATCAAGGATAACCTGAATTACAACATAGTTATAAGTGCCACACGGGACATATTTTTTATATCAAATGACTGCCAAGAAGAGACACGCTACAGCCTGATCTATTATGATAAAACTAACCAATGAGGGCTTAACAAATGTCTTATTGACGGACAAAATGCAGTCGCCGTACCGTTACCATGTACTACATGTAAAACGACAAGAAAGTTCAAAACATCGCGAAGAACATGAGATGCAAAACCATCATAAAAGTTGCATTATTGATTCTGAAGTATTTATATCAGCCTTCGAAAGTTACATTTACCTGAGGCATATCAGAATACATAAACACAATCAAAACCTGGTAAATTATATTTATTGAAATGCTGCTATATATGACTGAATCAATACATTTTAATTCGGTCGACACAACTTGAAGCTAGAATTAATTATTTTGACAGCAGGTGTGAAGTTTCCTGGGATAGGTAACTTTGTATGTATATGACATGTATAAGATGCAGGGTTGGCGTGTCTTGTGCGGGTCAGATCGGGACACTGGGATAAGGGAGGGCAGATTCCAGCCTAGGACTAAACTTTTAAGCTTTCTATCAAATAAGTCCATAACTGACAATGAAAACTTGCTACATAGCCGAGCGTCCCTTGAAGATACGGGGTACAATTGGTCTTCAGCAACCCATGCTTGCCGTAAAAAATGTGTGTCCTGGTATGGTCATAATGCACTAGAAGATATATACACCATATCATGCTATGAAGTCTGGCTGCAGTTATACAAATCAACTCAAATATTAAATGAATACAGTTAAGATAAGAGTTTTCAACCATGACAACATACTAGTACGGTGCGAGACCTAATTGTCAAGACCCGTGAAGATCCAGGGCAGAATAGGTCTTCAGCAATTCATGCTTACTGTAAAAGGCGACTACGCTTGTCGTTGGTTGATGCATGTCATCGTATCCAAATTGCGTGGATCGATGCTCATGACATCAATTACTGGATTGTCTGGCCAGACTCGATTATTTACAGACCGCCATCATATTGCTGGAATATTGCTGAGTGCGGCGTTAAACAACAAACAAACAAACAAACAAAACATGGCTGAGCGAAGGGTGTGGTTCCTACTAAGTGGCGGTATATCTGGGTTTTACCAGTGCAGGAGTATGTGTAGTGTGTATTTGTACAATCCAAATAAGTGTATTGGTCAAGCAAGTTTACTTGGTTTATACCATGGTCAACACGTCTTCCCCTGGGTCTTTCATGGTGTTGAAATCGAAAGCTTGCTTTGTCATACATATGGTAACAAAAATACATTTATCGCATATTTTCCACCTCAGGTAAGTATGTGGACGAGTTATCTCCCTTGTTCCCAGCTAATGTTCACGATGACTTCACTGATACGCAACTGCCGAGGAGGATGACGTTGGCGAACATAAATAGTATGTGACTAAAACGGGAATGATAGAATCTCGTTATCAAACGTATTATCTGAATTTCTCTATAGCATCTGTTTTAAACTTAAAAGATGCATTTAAACTTGAATATTGTCGCAGTAATGGTATCCGACAACACTCAAACACTGTTTTTTTTCTTACAACGGAAGATATTTGGCAAGATTACGCCGATCATTCTGAAATTATTATGTGTGACACATAGGGGATATAATTAATTATCAACATCCAATCACTTGTTTTGTTTGTTTGTTGTTTAAAGCCGCACCACGCAACATTCAAGACATATGCAGTCGGTTGGTACATAATAGCGTCTGGACAAGACAATCCCGTGTTCGATATTGTCAGCAACGATCCACGCATTCATGGATCACATGCATCAATAAAATCACCGACCCACGTCAGTTTATATTAATGTGGTTACCATTTCGCCAAGCCTAATATCACGTTTGGGCACATTATTACTGAGAAAAAACCTGGACATTTGAATAAAATCGATCGCAGCACATATACACATTCCCCTTTCGTACTTGTGATCCAACTGTAACAATTTGGGGCCTAATTATTATGTAATAGACAACACAAGATGCTCATACATACAAGTATTCTCTTTCAATTTTAGTATTGCTTGTGTTGTGAGCGTAATGTGGGAGTAAATCCCGAAGTAATGTGCAGGTCTGACATGTTAACCACTTTGGTGAAACATAGAAAGATAATCGGGGCAAACCGGGATTCGAACATATAATGATAGGTTATAGGCAGGAAAGCGAAATGTTGCGCCTCAGACGACTGGGCCACACGTACCATCATCAGGTTAATTTTGAACATTACTACAGATCGGGATTGTCCTTTCTGGTTTCAAGCATTTCGTAAACTGTTGATTGGTTGGTTTGTTGTTTAACGCCGCACCCAGCAATATTCCACCTATATGACGGCGGTCTGTAAATATTCGAGTCTGGACCAGACAATCCAGTATCATGAGCATCGACCCACGAAATTGGGATCGATGACATGCATCAACCAAGTCAGCGAGCCTGACCACCCGATCCCGTTAGTCGCCTTTTACGACAAGCATAGTCGCCTTTTTCGGCAAGCATCGGTTGCTGAAGACCTATTCTACCCCGGATCTTCACGGGTATCGTAAACTGTAATTTCACCGTGAAAAACTATGATGGCAGTTTTGTGTCACTGTTTCTAATAGCTGCCACTCGCATACTGGAAGATGCCTTATCCATGTGACGTCGGAGTGGGGTTCAAGCAGTGAAAACTATGCTACAGGTTTCGATGGTTGTTGGTTGGTTTGTTGTTTTACGCCGCACTCAATATACCAGCTATATGACGGCGGTCTGTAAATAATCGAGTCTGGATCAGACAATCCAGTGATTGATGTCATGAGCATCGATCCACGCAATCGGGATCGATGACATGCATCAATCAAATCAGCGGGCCTGACCACCCGATCCCGTTAGTCGCATGGTTTTGATGGAATAAAACATATATCTATGATGGATTAGTTGTTTACTTAATTTTTCGAAAAGAATGTGACTGTATTTTTTAACCATGGTTTTGAAACAGTCAAGAATAAAAGTAATTAATCTTGCACTTGAGTACTGTTTTTTACGTTTATCTTTACCTGTGATTCCAGTTTTGGAATGTTCTTAAATAGCTGTGTGGCACAAATCTAACTGTTGAATGCAAATGACCAAAACTAAACAAATATCTGTAATTTTCGGATTGAACTGAAAGAATCGCGTCGTCAAATTTGTATTTAAGTATCGTTACTGTTACATTAACCGAAACTGATGTTCTGCTGCTGTTCTGCCGTAAAAATATACAACACAATACACTTTGACCACAAATGCATTGAATGTGTCACGTGTACACATGACCATGTGCTTTGCTATTTATAGCGCAACCGTAAATAAGCTCCGCCCACTGTGATTGATGCAGACCCTAAACACGATCGATTCGATTTTTTTATGATAAAACTACAAAAATGTATTGACCTATATCTTGATATGAAGCCATTTGTTGTATCCATGGTTTGTCATTGAAGTTGATACGAAGTTTGACGGCCAATGGTGATCTGGTTCCCGTATGGTTTTCAAAAAACTTCTCCCGACACTCGGTTGTGTTTACATTGTCAGTCATTGTTCGAAACTGAAACACCGCCACCTTGCGGGCTATTTATAGTCACACTTTCATCCAGCCAACATATTCAACACAAAATTTAATCACTTCATTCTGCTATTTCTACAATTATGTGTTGAGAATAAATGCAACTGAAAATGTGAACACAACAAAGTAAACAGGAGTCCACATACAGAGCTTAGAGCCATAAGGGCCAATGTCATGTGAAGTCTGTCTTCAGAAAGTGATGAAAACACATAATATTATGCATGTTAATGAACTTTTTTTTAACGATGAATTCCTAGACATTTAAGCATTCTGACAGCAGAGATATAAATGTTGTTATAAAAAAACATTCAAAAAAGGAAATAAACTTAAGTTTTTAATTTGTGCAAGGGTGGAAAGGGCCAATGTCTGTTTTTTAGCCCTTTTTTACCCTCAGCCATTTGCATGGGATTTAACATGTGAGATTGATAAACTACTACTGAAAGTACAAACACATACTATTGAAGTACTTTTAAATGATTTAAACTAATGCTAACTTTGTTGAAATAGTTGAAACATAATCATAAGGTGTCCAAAGTTTGAAAATCTCTCTCAGACAACCAGTCTCAACCACACACGGAAATGAGAGCTAAAACGGCCAAAATATAGCAAAGTGACTTTGTCCCTTTTGCAACTTGACTTTGGCCCTTTTATAGAATTTTAAGTTGCTATATTTCAAAAACGCATCAATGAAAACATACAATATTTTTTTCTACGGATAGACAAGAACTCACAGATGTTATTTATGCAATAATATGCAAAAAGGGACAAAGTGCACTTTGGCCCCTTTTAGCTCTAAGCTCTTCAATTGCATTTATTTGCACGTTTCGTGGCTTCGTCTCCAATGCTAGCAAAATACATAAAAAAAGTGGTGGGTGGGGGTAAAACCGCGTATCCACCCCCTGTCATTACAAACCAAAAACTGATTCATTGCAAAAGATGTTCCGCGGTAGATAGGGTTCGGACCAGCAACGTTTGATTGTGTGCAGTATTAATAAATCAATATCTTATATATTGCTTTCCCGTGAGTGGAAATGAAAACTACCGAATCGATACATTTATTGAAAACTTTCAACATCGTGTGTAGAGATGATAGGTCACTGAGAAGAGCTTATGCACACACGATGACCCCTGCAACTCTGTTGCTAGGCTGACGTCACAGGGCATTGTTTCTCACACTCCGGCGCAGTGGCGACTCAGCATAACACCACTCCCACAGGCTTATTTGCATATCATGTGACCGGACCTTTCTCTTGTTTGTAAACAAACGCGCCTTTTCAGAAATCAGACTAGAACGGACCAATGCAAGTATTTGGGGGCGCTTTACATATTGTTTTGCATAATTAGATCTATATAGATATCTAGATATTTCACGATTAAGCATAATTTCTCAGTGAAAGTTAACCCTCTTGGTGCCACGGGACCATATATGGTCCCTCACTTTTCACACCCGCATAGTGCCAGGGGACCATATATGGTCCCGAGAAAATGCCCTTTTTAAACTGTGAATTTTGATATTTAACACTGAGTGCGCAAAGTCAAAACTATAACCATCATCACCCAAATCATCTTAGCTTTAACATCGTGTAACTCATACTTTATACAATGCTACAGATTGCGAAATATGGCGAGATTAGTAAAGTGGCTACCGCTCTTCTCGGCCTTTTTCTGCCATGTTTGAACACCAAGCGAATGACGGCGAATTTTGATTATGCACCCATGTCACATACACGTAAATATTTTCAGACAAAATCCTTGTTCATAAGAAAAAATATGACCTGAGTGGTCAGAAAGACATATTTTTCCCAACTGTATACTTATTCACGTAAATACAATTCTGTTCACTCCTTATGAACAAGTTTATTTACACGTTTTATATATTTTTATCGACTATCGGTAATGGCGGAATGGTCGGTACACATGAGAAAACCGACCATTCCGCCATTACCGATAGTCGATAAAAAGTGCTACGGATTGCGAAATATGGCGAGATTAGTAATGTGGTTACCGCGATTCTCGATCTTTTTCTGCCATGTTGAACTTCATGAGAATGAAGGCAATGTTTATTATGCACCCATGTCACATACACGTAACTATTATTATATCAGACAGCCAATTTGAAAAAGAAATCTGATCGGACTGATCAGAAAGATTTACTTGTCCCCACTGTACAGTTATTGGCGTAAGAGTACTAACGTTTAGACGGCCACGGAAGTTTTTTGTTCAAGTATTGCATATGTTTATCGACTGTGTGTCATGGCGATTTAGCACGGCGCTGCATACCAACCGACAGTGCAGATTGTCTTTTTGTTTATGATGCTGAATTACAGAAAATATTCAAATCAAGATATGGAAAGATAGCTATAATCGTTAATATTAAGTTGGTATTGTGTATATTTATGGGCAGGAGGTTCATGATCAAAACCTAAACATTGAATGGCCAAGCCCGAAGTGATCGACAGGGCACGTTCGCCTCATATCTGTGCCGCGATTTCTTGTTTACCGGTTGTCCTACATACTTGTCCGTTCAGACAAATAACTGCTACTTTTTTTCATATGAAATGACTAAGAGTCATGTGTGATTGCTCAAACTACCTGACCGTGTGAGTGACTTGTCCTAACTGTTTCACATTTTGTCGCAAATGGAGATTTCAAAAGTGTGGCCACGACATCTAACGTGAGTCGACGCCATATTTTAAACAAATTGTGTCAAGGTCGGTTCCACATGTGGTAGCTCGGGCCCTTTTTCTGTCGATGCTACACGCGATACAAACATAATGCAACTACTGAAAACATCAACATAACTTCTACAATGATGACATCAATACCTTTTTTGTATTTGGATTAACCGCTTATGGATACGCTGTGCTTTTAAGTTCAATTTCGATTTGTTTTTCCTTTAATTGAAACTGTGATTGGTGTGCTGAAATAGTATTTTCCATGAGTCTAATGTACATGGTACATGCTGTGATTGTAGAAGATAATTGATAACCAATTGTGTATGCATATATATCATCAAATTCACATTACTAATCTCTTCAGAAAATGGAATTATATATTATAGCTCGTTTTCAAACATTCTGCTATGGATATTAGATCAAAAAATAATATTAGATTTACAAATTATTTATGTACACTGTACTCTCGATTAACGTATGATAATCTTTTGCAAGTCTTCAACTCTTATTTGATATGTAATCTGAAATGTCAGCAATGAGTACAATTAATTTTATTTCGTTACAATCTGCAATTTTATTCAAATAGGCTAATAGAAGGTCGGTGATTTCCCGCCGCTGTGAATGTGTCGTCTGGACAGGTGCGCGTGATTTGGTCCCCTCCCATTAGTAAGACAGCCCAGTTGTGAGACACCTTAAAACAACAAGGTCATACCTGGTTGCACATGCTAATCAGGTAATTAACCCCTATCATGAAAATGGACTTGTCTTATTATAGACAAAAGAAATGACTCAAGATGTTTGATACCCTCTTTTACTTTATTTAATTCAACATTTTAATTCATCCATCCCTTAAAGGGGCACTGATCTAACGCAATTCCCCGGACTGGTTGTTGCCTTTGTTATTGTTTTTTCCCCCGTGAGTACCCGGATGATACGCAACACAACTGAGCGTGACCAGAGACTGGGCTACCGTCTGCAAGGACAGCTAAATAAACTTGGATGCTGGAGGCAATATTTGTTTTACGCATTTTTGCATAAACACTGATTGGTTAACTGTGATCTATAAAGATTTCGACAAAGGGCGCATGTTAATTAATTTCTTCAGCCTAAACAAACAGACAAAAAGAACAGCGGAGCTCATCGGATGTCGTCATTTGGAAATACCCCAGATGGTTAAAGTTTATACGAAAAAAAGTATCCATGCAGTGAAAGCATTTTCGGATTTCGGCTTGCGTCGATAATACGATTACTACTCCCTTGTTGTCATCCACGTTTTCTCGTATAACCCTACACTTGTGTATTTGTCGTCATTCACTTGATGCTCAGTTAATGAATTTATTACAGGTACAATTAGTGGTAGCACCACTTCGATTACCTGACAAAGGTTCCCATTTAGCATTGATTGTGTCTGGGGTAATTATTCAATCTAAATCCAGGTTTGAAGAGAGGTGAAATGTGTGTTATGTAATATGCACGTGGCAGCCCAGCAAGAGATGAATGATCAGTTGATTTACTTTTTTTTGTAAATCAACGGATCGTTCCTAGTCATCAAACGATTAACAGAAAATACGTTGAGTGATTAATCACTGTTATCTTGCACAGTGAATATGTCAAGAGTGAGTGTTTACATGTCTAGGTTTACTAAACCAAAGGGAATACACTCATATCATGGCGTGAAGTGCCGATGTAAAAACAACATACTTTGTTCAAAGGGTTAACTGATAATACGTTGATTGATTGATAATTGTTATCTATCACTCAATGGATTTTTTAGGAACCGTGGACGTTATGAAAATAGTTGTCACGTGGGCTTTCTCAGCCGACCATTGAGACTTGACACCTATGTAAAACACCTGAAACAATCCAAGTGATTAGTTGAGAAACGAACACGGGTTATAATATCCCGAAACGATATATATCTCTTAAAATATTTGATTGTTACTGAGACACGTGACATCGAATAAGTTTCTTTGTACAGCTGCAGACGAGTGGGATATTGTTCCTTTGTGTGGATATTCACGGATACATTCCTCGAACAAGGAAACTGCCTAAAATTTATACACATAAATTTGGTAGGTTGTAATTATGATATTTGCATTTTGTTTTCCTTCATTTGAACCGATTCGTTCATATATCTCTACGTCTTGGTTGGGAAATTCTTCAATGCGCGATAGACGTTGTTTTCACAAGTCTTTTCCTTTGTAAGCGTGTATATATTACCGACAATTTGTAAAATGTGATTCTCTCAGGCAATTAATAAAATGTGTAAATATTTCAGTCATTTTAAATAAAAAATCTGTCCAGATTGATTAAGACGATCAAAAGGGCCTTCAAACATCACAACAGATTATTATGTAGGATTAGAAGCCAAACAACATAGAAATGTACTTTTCAACGTAACATTTTCAGTCTCTTGGTGATGACATTAAACATCAAAATGTTTGGAATTCGTTATCATAATAATACAGAAGGAAATGTTTTTCAGTCACTTTGTAAAATATCTGAATATTTAGACGTTTAATAAATTTGTTACACATTTGACAGTAAAAAAATATACACACTATATAAAAAAGCAATGCTCAGGTGAAATATTTACTTGGTGTTGCAAGTCAAAATAGTGTAAACGAAAATCGCAAAATTACCAAGCAAGTGTCTTATCAAAACTTCGTCACCATTACCGATGCTACCCACAAAGATACCTACAATACCTTATTATCTCGAAAACTGTATTTCATTTTGTTGATCAATGTGACCATACGCCCTTATTACTACCCATAAAAGTAACTAATGCGCTTACGAATGGCGCAGCAGGGGTCGCGAACTAGTCTAGATGTCTTCTATACATCCGGGTACTCACTGGGAAAAAACAATAACAAAGGCAACAACCAGTCCCGGCCGGGGAATTGCGTTAGATCAGTGCCCCTTTAAAATCCATTAAAATCCAGTTAAAGTCCACCTGGAATGTCTGTGGGTTGAATGGTTGGTTCAGTAGTTGTTGGATGTGGACCTCGCGTGTTGTGACGTGGATGACGTCACTTGAAACAGCTGATACACGTGGTTTCATTTTCCAAATAAAAATATTTGAACTGAACTAGAAAGCATATCTAGTACATCACGATTGGAAAATGTCTACGGCGACCGACGAGTGAATGAGACCGCTTATCATTTGACTAACAGTGTTAATATTTGCCGCAGTTTTCTAATTTTGGTATGTTGACATGTGCTTTTCATATCTGTTTGAAGGCTTGATATCGCCCCACCCCCCCCCCCCCCCCCAAAAAAAAAATGCATTTAGTTGATTACAGTGAGAAAGCTGTCAAAATGGATCCCATATTAAACCACCTAGATTTTTAATATTTTAGCTTCATCTATTGGAATCTCCAATGGTTGAATTTATAACATAAACAGTAAAAGTAATTAGATCTTCTCACAATTTATAGATAATCAATTTCTGAAAGACAAAAAGTTTTTAGTGTAAATGTGACTTCTTTTTGATGTTTTATATAGTTATATGTATGTCTTTTTTCACTCTGCATTATCTAAATTACCAAATACTTCGACCAGTGACATATAGTAGTAATTAGATTCTACTTTGTTTTTTATCCTAGGTATGAAATAGATTTTCTTTTGAAATAAATATTTGTCTAAGAGCAAAATCAATTATACATTCTTGTGGTTTTTTTCCACCATTTTAATTTGTATATCTTCCCTCCAAGCTGTTGTTTAGCTAGGCCAAAATTAAGAAAAAAAGGAAAGACATAATAAACCATTTTTATGTAAGATTTTGCTGGTTAAATTTTCGGAGTTCAATACCAAGAATATATTTTTCCTTTTATGACAAATAATTCCATTACTTTCATTGGCCTACGATCATTATCTATTTCAAACTTTTCCTTCAGTAGCATGGGATGGAATGGGAAACTAGTGGAAATAAACTATCACGTATGTCCTTTAATGTACATGTGCATACCTAGCTAGGTGTAAATACACTTCTAAAGTCGTATTTATAAATCAAAAGAATAAATGAAAGAAAAAGTGGTATTTCATGGACTGGCCATACAAGTATATTTTGAGTAAAGATCTAAGTTAGGAAGCCAAGTGCGAAATACGAGCTGATACGAGGATGTATGTTTTCTGGTGGTCATAGTGAAACAATGACATATGGCGCCCGAGTTGCGAGTGATCGAAAATAGGTTTGTTGAATAGATTTGCTGCCCATGAAAACGTTTCAACAATTTTGATTGAATCTACATGTACTTACTCTTGGGTGGTATTACGTTAGTATAATCTTGTTAATTATTAAGAAATAACAATGATGCCCGATATTGAGCGATGTCAATTTGAGTATTGTTAGGGCTGTTTAGCGATCTTTCACATTTTGTCCTTTGAAAATGTACGATGTCAATTACCCGGAAGTTGTTTTTATCACTAATAAAAGAGCACGGTCATTGAAACATACATGGACCTAACCGGGATTTCTTCACGATATACATTCCAATATGTCATTCGTTTTGTGACATAATCTTTGAAACAGTTTGCGTATGAATTAAACACAACCCCTTCCGTCAATTTTGTTTTGACGTCAAAAACACGCACAATTTCATCGGGTTTTTTTTATCGGTAAATATAACTCACGGAAAATTCTCAGTGAATGTGTACTTCAACATAAATATCATATGTCTATCACTGTTAGGACATGTACTTGCCAATGATATGAATTATTGGTCTTTTAAATTTCAAACAAGGGCGCTTACTTGACTTTGCTTGCCATATTCGGGTGCGTCCATATTACGATTAATGTGGAAAAGTAGGAAACTTATAATACCAGCACATTTATCGATGCAGTGCATAGATCTTTTGGATTTGGTGACTTTAGATACTGTTGAAAAGACAATCAACTCGAGTTGCATGTTATACAATTTGGTTACATTGTGTGAAGAAATAAAGACGTTGCAACACTTTTGATACAATGTATACGTTTTTGTAACCGCGACGTCAGCACAGTGCGGCACTGAGCGGTTTGCAGGCTGACTGACGTCCAGGCACCATGAGGGTTAAACATTCTATGACATATTTTGATCTAGATGTGAAGACTTGTCAAAAATGAAACAGATCAAAAACATATGCAATATCTTGAATGGACTGTGTAAGATGTGACGAATCGTCACATGATGCTGGCCTGTGGCAGAGTTACTATGCTGGTCGCATGGAACTCTTGGTAGGTGAGTGTGTTTTTTCTGTGTCTTTGGGATGAAAATCGAACACATTACGTCATACGTAAGGTATTGTGACGTATTTGAAACATTTGTGGAACTGAATTCTAAAGAGAGGCCCAAAGCTGAATTCAAAATTCAGCTCGATCGTGCCTGGCTCAAAAAGGTATGTGACTTTCCTTATCTGTTTATTATTTCATTAAACGTTGCATAATTATCGCGTGTATTGTACTGGATACCTGTCCACCATATTTGATTGATGTTTCTAATAGATTTTAGCTGCGCACGACAGCGTGGCAATTTGAACAATAGGAGAGAGGAGCTCAACATAAGCAGAAACAAATGACCCTCTTGAATGTGTTAGATTTAATATGATTAAACCTCGAAATTAAATACCAATGCAATTCATAAACATCAAAAATCAGACATCAACATCGAACAAATACTCGAAAATGGGATTTATACATATTGGCGTGCGGCAACCTCATCCGTTGCCTCAAAATTGTATTTGTGATTAACTTTGGAAACTGAAAATTAAATTTACTTACAAAATCCTTTATTACAAGGACTGGTCCCAAGGACCTGTTTTTTTTAGCGAGAAGGTTGAAAGATTTAGAAGCCGGAGGAAGGAGCTCGCACACATCCCTTACCAGAAAGTATCCTATATCCTGCAATACCAGATTGGGTTTGTTAGGTCTTCAGCAACCCATGCTTGTCGCAAGAGGTGACAATGGTTTGTGACTATGGAGGTGACTACTCGCTGACTTGCGTGGATCAATGCTCATCATATCAATCACTGGATTGTCTGGTCCAGACTCGATTATTTACAGACCTCCGTCACACATCTAGAATATTGCTGAGTACAGCCTAAACAACAAACAAACAAGCACAAAACGATAAATGGATGCCACAGGGACATATATGTCCCTCTGGCATAAACCTTCACTTTAAGGCGAATAAAATTCAAAATACATCACCCACACAGATACACTTCACAGTTTTGAATAAGGTGGGAAATTACCTGTTCTGTGATATCACCCACTGGCATTTTAGGCCAAGCAAAAGTACTGAAAATGACCTCTGAAAATTAGGTACATCGTAAATGTCGCCAATTTTTACACGTTACTAAATCACCACTCACGGCGTTATTTACAGCATGTTTTGAATTCTAAATTTCGTAAATTTACTCGGAGAAATGAATTTCAAAAATAGCATATTAGGGATCACGGGTATCTGTCTTTTATGAAATCACAAATTATCATTCCAAAACGTCTCCGATAACCCTAGAATCGTTTAGAATGTTTTGGCAAATACGCAAACACGAACGCAGAAGTGAACTTTCCGCCATATTGGATAGTGTTTACAAAATCACGTTTCAGGTACACCAGTTATGAGACGCCTGTAACATCACGTATATTTCAAACTTAGCTGCGATACATAGATCCTTGAATTCCTTATACATTTTACAATCAAATGACCAATGGTCTTTGTCACCAATACAAAGTGGCTAGATGAAATCAAGCAAATTACGTTAGGTGTGAAAACGAACGCTGTGCTCGAAAAAATGCACTTGTTTGAAATGTAAACAAAGCAAAATACAGATTTTACACAGTGTAGCATTTTCTCCTATTTTGAGCTATCCATTCGTCTATTCGTTCAAGATATTGGCTCAACATTTTCAGAATATTCATGGGAAGAGAATCGTAGGAAGAATTAGGGAATTTAAAATAGATACATTGCAATGATTTGATATTTTCAACAGAACTTGTCAAAGTTACCGTTCTGTGTGACGCCATATGACTGACGCAAAATCACGCACAACACATTTATCGGAATTTCTGACTATTTCCGTTTGTTTCAATGCAAATTATAACAACAAATAACAGTACATAGATTGTCAGAATGTTTCTGATTACATACATGTCACATTTATGTACATACGATCCTTGAATCAACGAACGTCCCCTCGTAAAATCCCGCGTACTGTTGACAGTGAACACGCAATTTTGTAAAAGTCGGTCACAGGTAGTGATGTCATACGTCAACATCGTTGTACATATTTGGTAATTTCTTTGAGGTGAAGGTCCTTGAATAAGAGTGCACACGGCCGTGTATCATGCTGCTTACAGTTTCAGTCATGATGTAGATCTATATTTTGCATATCTTTTATACATTTTTTCACACAATTAATTTCACTTTGGATATTTGTCAGTGTTCAAAATATCATACGGAAATATAGGCCACAACATGTATCAACGAACCTTTGATAATCTCCTGTTTCTTTCAACATTGTTTACATAACAATTGATAGGTTATAGTGTCGAATACGATATTTCTTTCCTTTGGACAAGTGTTACAAGATGAAGTGTAAATGTAACTGCAGCATGTACGTATTTCTTGGGATGTGTAATAGTAAATATTATAAGTTCATATAACCAATGTCCATGAATAGCCGTTTCATTTTATTTTATAACTAAAACTGAATATATTACTTTAACAAAATGGATACTATTTTTCGATAAAATATATGTACACATTTCTGAAAGAGTTGTATTGGTCTTGGAATTGTTTTTTAAGTCGTTTGATACACAGAAGAGTGATATCTAACGATTCGCCAGGTGCGCGCGTTAGTCACAAACAATTTACGAATTATTCCTCTCATTTTGCATTATATAATCAATGGGTTTATTCTTTTTTCATTATTGTCATCACAGGATATTAAACTGTTTACTTTATTTCTCCAGGAATTGTATAACAATAAAACCCATGCCAGGTACCCCGTTGGTTCAAACGTATACGATTATCCTGATAATTCTATACCAATAGAGCTTTCTTCGCATCTTTTATTGTGTAAGAAATAATAACATAATAATGAACAAATGTATGTCCAATATTGAAAATAATTTTGGTTGTTTTGAAATATTCTTTTGGGTATTTCATTATGTAAATTGATGCCAAACAGGTGCGTGTCTTGTCCAATTAAGATAGACAATAAATTATCTAATTGTTTACATATTCAAGACATCATTTACTTGGTGATAGCAGTCATTTTATGTTGTGTCCAAAAAGCGTCAAATTCCGTTTCACACTTCGAGATTTTCCATACCATGAACGAAAACTAGGGGAGATATATATAAATCAAAATACCAGTGTCGTCTTTCTCCGACGTTATCATAAACATAAAACCAGCCATGACGTCAAAAGGTTTTGGTTTGGTTTGTTGTTTTACGCCGCACTCAGCAATATTCCACCTATATGACGGCGGTCTGTAAATAATCGAGTCTGGACCAGACAATCCAGTGATCTACATCATGAACATCGATCCACGAAATTGGGATCGATGACATGCATCAACCAAGTCAGCGAGTCTGACCACCCGATCCCGTTAGTCGCCTGGCCTTTAACGACAAGCATAGTCGCTTTTTACGGCATGCATGGGTTGCTGAAGACCTATTCTACCCCGGATCTCCACGTCAAAAGGAATGGTTTTTATTTTTTTTGATATTTCATTACATTTGATGATAAGGCTAGTGCTCCATTAATAATGATGCAACATTAGTCAAATTACACTTACACAATCAGGAGAATGTTGGAATCTAAAGACTAAGTTAGAGGTTGGATAAGGCCATCCATTTCTCTATTACCTCCTTTTTATGAAGAACGATTTCATCATTTCTTATGGGTATATTTTATCACTAAACGTATACATAGTCAATATCGATATTTGTGTTGAAATAGTTTGGTTCCTCCTGAACAAAACACCACGAAAATATTTTGTCAAGTGACCTGAGTTACAATAAACTAGTGCTAAGCATAGCGGAGTTATGCCCCATTTTCTTTGTACGTGTGTAACCTCTCTGTCGCCTTTTGACGTCATAGAGAAAAATCAGTTTTCGTCATTTACGGCATGTTATTTTTGGCATTGAATGTATGTCGTTGTACATACGCATATAACTCCATTTAATATGTAGTTATGTCGTTCAGATATTAGGCAGTATTTTGTTCGCTCAAAGTTTCCGTAGATCTTCTGAATAAAAGAAATCGTGGCACAGTACTTTTATAGGTGTACGATAAAGAGCGGAGAAATTTACTGTTTTTCAACGCAGAATAAATTCTCGGGCAATACTTAGAATTCTCTTTTTTAAAACCGGTTTAATATGTGCAGTTAAATTTACACCATCAAATAGGCAATTTAATATTCTCCACCTCTGCGTAAAATTATAGCCAGAGGTAGATCCAGTGCCGCGTGAGCGCAATTCTCGCACAACCTTCACTCTTCCGATCTTAGGAAAATGTGCGTCAGAAAAAAAACTCGGCATCCAGTGGGTTATTTACCTTCCAACAAAACAAACAACTAAGGATCAATAACATTTACAGTATTTATCAAGACACCAGTTATCATTCCGAAACAAAGGCAACTAACCCTAGAATCATTTGAATGTTTTAGAAAATAGGTTTCCGGCGCGAAGTTTCCGCCATTTTGGATGCCCATTTCATCACATATGGTTCCCACTCAGCTGCGATACACAGATCCCTGAATTCATCATACATCTTAGCGTCTGATGACTCGGATTTGACAAATGGTTCGGGTGCCACAAATACATATGGTCCAGGCGAACGGTGAGCTCTCAGAACAAAATTCAGATTTTACACTGTGTAGCATTACATATTGTTCTGGGTGCTCCGTCTATTCGTTGTATACGTATGCGTTGTCTCACATTATTATGATGATTAACAGGAATATTTTCGTAGACTGAAATTGGTAATTCACGGTACCGGTAGATACGTTACAATGATATTGTAAATTCAATATCCGGTAACAATGTCTTTTTCTCTCTCGGTTACAACGGAAAACACGAAAATACACGAAAAACATTGAAGCCAGGCAGATACACAGCAGCAACAAATTATTATTAAAATATCATGTCTTTATTAAAATGGCAAACAAATCAAATTTACAGTAATATGTTTTTCCTGATATAAAATGTTCAATCAACACTTGTATATGTTTAAAAATTACCAAATTGCTTTCAATTATTTTCAATTTTACAACTTACGCCATGTTTTTAACTACTATGTGATTAATTCCCTCACATACTGAATTTGGTAACACTGTCTTTCTACAGTGCCTCACCCCTGTGGTAAGATTCCGCTTCATTACCCATAGTGACTTCACAACATTCAGGAGGCTGATCATGAAGTTCATCTTCCCGAGGCAAAGGCGCTAACTGACTATAAAAGGCAGTTAACTCCCTTGCCTCGGGGAAATGAGGGAGTTCGGCAAACAAGAAAGTCGAGACCGACACGATAGACATCAAGGACCCATTGTTATTAAAAATAAATCGCTCAGTAAGAAATTATCAGTTATGTTTTCACAGGAATGTTGAAATATAATTTGTATAAAAAGATGATGTTTGTAAGTAAGAGAATTTATTGATGTCAACTTCTTTATTATGAGGAGTGGCGGTCGGGTAGCCTAGTGGTTGAAGCGTTTGCTCGTCACGCCGAAGACCCGGGTTCGATTCCCGACATGGGTACAATGTGTGAAGCCCATTTCTGGTGTCCCCCGTCGTTATATTGCTGGAATATTGCTAAAAGCGTCGTAAAACCATACTCACTCACTCACTTATTACGAGCAACACAACGTTTCGGAGTATATGCTTTCTCGTTCATCAGCCAACAGATAATTGGCGCTGACAGGTGACAGGTTTGCCCATTGTCCAACGCCAATTACCAGTCAGTGATAATTAAGTCCTGGCTTCCAGTTGTCCATAACTTTCAGCGCTAATTACTGTAAAGTATTGGCGTCCAGTCTCTATTGCTAATCACCTATCAGCGCTAATTATCTGTTAGCTTCCCTTGTTAACTTTCCACATTTTGTCATCTTATTACTTTTGTTGTTCTTACATGTACATATATATGCTCTCTGCCTCATAGCATTCTTTAACCTGATGAAGGAGTAAGTATATATACTCCGAAACGTTGTGTTCCTCATAGTAAAGAAATTTGCATCCTTAAATTCTCTTCCTCATGTGCATCACTTCTAAATGCCTTTCAAAGATTTTCTTTAACCTGATGAAGGAGTAAGCATATACTCTGAAACGTTGTGTTTCTCATAATAAAGAAATTTTCAATCCATAAATTCTCTTCCTTATGTGTTGTACATGTGGTATGTGGTTATGTTCTAAATGCATTTCAAAGTCTTCATGATGTTTGTAGTTGATTGTCAAATAACAAGTGCTCCTCATCTCGCGATCGGACAACGTTGATACAATGTATTAGTACAGTAGTCTTCGCGTTCCAGTTTCTGACCCTTCTAGTTCATGGCGTTCGATACTTACATAAAGAAAACAAATCGATACCATCACGACAAACGCCAAGAACCAATTGTTGATGTAAACGTAAATCGTGAACGCTGAAATGTCTATATCAATAAAATTATATCAAGCCAAATATTGACAGAGTCTAGTTCATGCTCACACATTTAATTTGGCTTCATAATTACTTTATGTAATGTGCGGACCCCACTTTAGCTTCATGCATGAATGAACATTTGGAAACTGTTGCATAAGCTGAGCGGATTGTCCAAAAACTAGTCAACTTATCCGTGCAGCTTGCAAATTTGTAATCCTGGCAAGTCGCCATTGTTGTATAACCATAGCTCGCCCGCTAAGCCATTGATTGCTTAGGCAATAAACGCCCCTAATAAAAACACATGTACGTACATCGACAGCACACGTGAATGAGAGTGCAGATGTTCTTGTTGCCACGTGACTCATCACGTGACTAGGCAGAGATCGGTCACAGCCGAAAGCCTCGATACAATCAATCGATCGGTCTTCAATACTTGGTGGATCTCGTTCACATTGTTTAGCTATTGGATCCAGGCCAGACGTGGGTGAACCAGGCGGTGTTTAAGGAAACATTGAGATGGCAGTGACTCGACGACTTTAACTGTGAGATCATTTTACCTGTAATGACATACGTCCTGGTGTAACATTGTCTGCAGGTGTGCTAAAGCGTCCAGGTGTGTCGACGAGGTCGGAGCGGCGTTTATGGTGGGAGTGTGTCGTCTTTCTTCAAAATGAATTCAGGGAGCAAGGAACAGTTATCGAGGAGTAAAACTCCCAAGAAACATGGGATTCTGAAGAGGATCAGCAACGCCATCATCGCGACCCTAGAGAAGGGCTTTTACAAGTAAGTGACGGACCATTGCATACACTATTTACCATCGAGTCAGTACGCCATTGACAGCTGTGTGGTGCTATTGTAAACTGTGTTATTGACAAAACGTATATTTATACATCTGCCTCAATATTTACAGTTCTCTTTTGAGAACCAGGTTCTGTGTCATGTTGTTAATGTTATTTTCACAAATTTTAAAATCATACAGCGGAAACCAATCAATTCGCTCTTTTTGTCATCAAAAGGGTTCTCTTATTCTAGCAAACACATAAACTCCTCTATTGACTTATTCGTGATGTAAATGTGGGTTATACCTACTGAATAAAACGCTAATAAGCTGTCATTGATAACAGAAGCAGTAACCAGTGCTATATAACCAATCGATGTCCTCGTTATAATGCTATTGTAACTAGAGTTAACCGCTTACAATACAACACGTTATAACGATGCATAACGGTATATTAAAAACATGGATTTACCAGTAAACTTTAAGATATCCATTTTGCCACAGTTGTACTTATATAACTCGATCTGCCTGTCCGACATCAGGTTTTTGTGTCTCCCTGGTTGAGAGCACATGTGTAGCATTTTAAACGGATAGGCTCACGAAGTCGGGTATACAACTGGCTAGGACAGCCCTCCTCAGGAAATAATTAACAGTCGAGCGCATTCATTGATGGCATTCAACCCTATCTGTAATGCCCCGTATCTAGGTCATATCACAAAGCAACATGCCCATATCATGGCTGACATACACTCTTTGGAATTTGAAGTTTTATGACAATTTTCGACAGTTTGTGTATGTTAAAGTTTGTGAACTGTAAATACACCGTGTAGCAAGTGTGTTGTTATAAAATATCTTCGTTAAAAGCATTTCCACACTGAATCCCCGAGTATTTATATTGAACACTGAATGAGTTATTTCCTTTCAATTCTTCTGAATCAGCGCCCATCTTCAGTCGTACGTAGGTGAACACCCTTGGCTTTGAAAACAGAGTGTTTGATATAGACAGTTGTGCAGGTGCATATACTGGCCTTGTCACAAAAGCTAAATGCGTGTTATATGTGAATGCAGGGCAACAAAACAAACCAAACCAAACCAACAAAACAAAAACAACAACAACAAAAAAACAAATACAAATTTGTTAATAATAAATGACGAGGATAATTTGTCCTCAAGGCAATGTCTTACCCAAAATGAAACAACGTATTCGCTAAACACACACAACGCGATGTCGACGCTACTTCGATGCTTATTCGACACTCTCACCGTAGACATGCGAACAAAGCGCTGAGATCGATCGTTTCGGGCAAGTAGGTCCTGGTAGACAAGCATATAATGTGGTGTGAGAAATAAGTCAGTTCTTCAGCTCATTGTTCGGTTTGATCAAACATATATCCTGTCCCTGGTACCCACCCTCAATACCGCCCCCATTACCCCCACACAATCATACACAGACACATGATTTATTAAATCAGCACTTTGTTTATCGGGTCACTTCACCAGAATCGACACGATTAACGAGATTTCTTAATGCATGAACGGAAAAAGGCCAGCTATAGTGTTATGAAACATAACAGTTATTAACACACAATCGCATGACTCATACGTTCTTTATACCAGTGACGTCACAAATGAGGCCATCACAAAACTCAATAAGACAACAGTCATGACCCTCCATGAGATATGTTTGTAAAATAAAACCACATACGTCAGATGACGGGCGCATTACAGAGATGTGAGATAGGTACTTTTGAAAAACATCATATTGAATTAAATATAAATATTGACAGTGATATAGTTCTTTGATTCTGTGACGATGCAACATACATCTTGTACACTCCAGCCTTTGTTGTGTCACTGGGTGAAGCCATCACCCTATTATTCTTCTGTTTGGGCATACGACCAGGCAGAGGTAAAGCATGCACGTCACTGTAGTCAGTGGTGAAGTCCACCGCCCTCTTCTCATCATTGGGAGAAACAGCATGTTCGGGAGTCCTTTTGGTTATCCCATGACATTGTTATATTTTTATTTTTTTTTATTGAAGAAGTTATATCTGCATGTCTGTGTTTTTTGTGTCGACATTGCTGCCAGCTACTAACTCTAAAAGGTCACATGCAAAGTTGCCCGTTTTAAAAATGTTTTTTTTTTCATTTTCCCGTGACGGCCAGTTACACAATGATGCAATAAATTACACAGCGTTCGCTGAGGCTATGCATATAAGTGCTTTGCAAATAAAACCACCACACAAACAGAATGTGGTGACTGAACGTTCGGGTTTCAAGCGGAAAAGGAAAATAGATCATCGAAGTAAAGGATGTAGGTCTGTAAAGATTCACTTTTAATTAACCGGTAGGATTAATTATCTTATTCATCCAAGTACACTTAGAGACCTATTGATGACAACGAACGACCAGATTATATTTTGGCTATATTTATTACGAAAACATTTCGGTGATATTATTAATCAACAAAGACAAACTAAATAAGCTGAATACGAATATCTATATGGATTTACATGTGTGTATTATTTTCGTAAAACACCCATTTCTGATAAAAGGATATTTTTGGATCTGGATTCCCTATAGTTGAACTACAAGTTTTGTTTGTTTGTTTGTTTGTTCTTTAACGCCTAACTCTAATAATGACGATGGTATGTAAATAATCGAGCCTAGACCAGATAATCCCCTCATTGATATCAGATGAGCATCGATCCACGCAATTGCATCAACCAAGTCAGCGAGTCTGACCACCCGAGCCCGTTAGTCGCCTCTTAGGCAATGAACGACGTGTGTACAAACTGTATCACTTACTGAAGACCAGGGTTCACAGTGATATAAACAAGCCTCTAGGCTCTTTAGGTCTATCAATGATGTTTACAGCAGATTGGTTTGCTTGACTGGCCTTGGGATCACACCTTGGTTTATCTCTTGTCCAGTAGATGACTGCCCATGTTCTTATTGACCTGACTGAACCAATATAGATCAATATCTCTAGATCAGTTATTGTATGAATTACACATTGATTGTCCATGAGGTCGTGACAGGGCACACATTCGTCAAGCCACCGCGTATTGTGAATAACAGCTTCACAACTATTTCAATAACTATAAGAAATCTCTACAAACAGCAGAGTCGATTGTACGATTCCGACTATATTATGATCATGTGTTTATGAATCACTATCGCATATTGATGATACCAGGGGTTCGCGAAAAGGTGAAAACCCGTCACAAACACATGCAACTGTTCCCCTAAATACCTTTGACAGTGTCGTTTTGTTAACAATTTTGTGTACCAACGACAGTCCTAACGTGATGTTATTTTTGAAAGGCGAATATTTGAAACATGTCTGAAATACAGAAAACTTTCATTTGATAAGGATTTGTTTTAGAGACGGTAAACATTCTGCCACTGCTTCAAAACAGTTCATTTTTGGATAAATCCTTATTTCTTTTCAGGGAAGAAAATGGGAATATCTAATCAGTCCCTAAGAATACACCGATCCCAGTCTAAGTGTACATGTACCTATAAGTTGTTGGCTAGGGACCAAATTTAGAGACGTTTAGTGAGAGGTCAATGGAAACCTATATGTAGGGTCCAGTATGCTTAATCTAATTTCTACACATTGTTCCTAATCTCTGCAAAATAATATTATATATTAATGATTATATTTAATATGCTTGTGTGTAATACTCTATGATGTGGGTTTTCATGTATGTCGATGGGTGTTTCACATCGAGGTCAATAACCCCCTGAACAAGATCTGATTCACTCTGCGATTCAGGGGTACACATGACCCTACACGCTTATGGAATTATGAAACACTCCCTAAATCCTAATTTAATCCCATTGATTGACCCTTGCGTATCAAAGGTAGTATTTGTAACGTATTTTACGATTAACCTGTTATGGATCCAATCAGTTGTTGTCTTAAAGTAGCAGCGAACGTATATTGTTATGTATATTTCTGTTATGTAGTGTTTGTTTGTTTGTTGTTTAACGCCGCACTCAGAAATATATATGACGGAGGTCTGTTAATAATCGAGTCTTCTAACAAAACATCAATTGGCCTTGTACATACGTAATGTGTTTTTGTTATGAAGTGAATTGTTGCCTTGACTTTGTATCTTATAAAATATGTTATGTAACTCCGTTGTATATGGGCCTGTGGCCTTTCATACAATAAAGAATTGAATTGAATTGAATTGTATTGACCAGATAATCCAGTGATTGATATCATAATCATCGATCCACGCAATTGGGATACGATGACATGCATCAACCAAGTCAGCGAGCCTGACCACCCGATCCCGTTAGTCTCCTCTTACGACAAGCATAGTCGCCTTTTACGGCAAGCATGGGTTGCTGAAGACCCCGGATAACTGGTGTTTATATATTTCTTATGGGAAAGGTGCAGTAAACCATGTGACCCAAGCATCTTTACTTGAAATTGTCGAATCACTTGATCGGCAATAGAATATATTCATTTAGAATTCAACGAATGAGGGGTTTAATTTATGAACAGCAGAGGAACAAAATTAATATAAAATGAAAAGAACACACACAAATACTTCGTACTTTCCACAAAAACATAAACAAAAAATAATAATTTGCGAAAAACTTAAAATCTCTAAAACAAATGCCATAGCAGAAATAAGTATAATTCCAAACAAATGCCTAATCTATTTATAAGCTATTAATTGGTGTCCGATACAATTCCCTATGCTCATCACTTTATTATGCAAATGGTTTTCGTCAGTTTTATTTTATTATACAACCCAATACTGTCACATGTTGGCTTGCTCGGTTCTCGAACTTCCTTGTCAGGGCGGCCGTTTTAGAGCTGATAAGAAATGTTGATACTCGTAATTCAAGGCGATTGTCACGTGTGAAAGGCGGGTCATGAATACGGGTGATAACCGAAGTCTTTATTACCCCCGGTGAATAAATGCAAACACGCGTGTAGTTTTATGGAATGTTCTGTACCGAGAGTTGGAGATCAGGTTGCCATTGTACAAAACGTCCCTACTGCTACGACTGTCGTACGTCTATGTTAAGGTATGGGAGTTACGATCACCTTGGCGCAAAGATCGCTCAGTACAACGACACCCAGGAGTGTGCGGGTGGTTGGACTACTGTTGGACGATCTGGTATAAAGGGTACAGGGACCACCCGGTGATGAGACGTATACAGCTGACAGTAGAACATGGTACATGTTCATTTGTGATAAATATACATTTTCACCAACATTCCTGAACGTACAAACCCACCAACGTTTGAAAAGAGCATATAGCAAATACACGTTAGGTGTGTGAGTAGTGTTTAACGCTGCTTTGAACAGTATTGCAGTTATATCACGGCGTGTCAGCTTGATGTGGGAAAAAAGCCCCAAGTGATGCAGGTCTCAGATGTTTACCACTTTGGTGAAACCCACGGGCACGGGTATGGTGCTGGCAAACCTAGAAACATAATCTGGGCGAACCGGGATTCGAACCCATGATAAAAGGTTTACCACGTGCCCAAGCGACGTAAACACGACAGGTCTACTGTGTGCCAAATGGTCACTTTTGGGAAAAGTAACGACGGCATATGCGTTTATTTAACTGAGGCCCGCCCGGAGAGCGGAAGGTCGGCGGTTCGATCCCCGGCCGCGTCATACCAAAATATGATGGTTCTTGTTGTTACCCTCTCTGGCCCTCGCAGGAATGGGATAAAACAAGGACTGGTTGGCTCGGAGTCGGTATACTGTGTCTGTGTGGGATATTCATGTTGAAACTGCAACATGGTATATCAGTGGTCTAGCATAGTAAAATCGGCATTAGTCCAGTCACACACACACACACACACACACACACACACACACACACACACACTGAAAGGAGAGTTCGTTATACGATTCTATATTGATCGGTGCATCTACAGTATTCATAGTGTTAACAAAGGTAGCCATGACAGCGAGGGAGGACGAGGTGTGTGGGGTGGGAGGTAATACTAATGACAGTTCCAACCAGAGGTCACCATATATTGTGACGTATCTGAATGGAGCTATTCTAACGGCACCTTATCACAAACAAGGAGTAGCGTAATTATCAGACTCGTTTCCATGGCAACATTGTATTGCACATCCTGCTGTCAAAACACATCCTGTAATTTTAGTAAGCTACACGTAAGCAGAAATGAAACAAAGCATGTGTCATATTCAGATAAGCCGAAAATATCCTTGCACTTTGCTTTGAAGAACTGAAACCCCCAGGCACAGATTCAAGAGTTTCAATTACAGTCACATCTGGCCATAACGACCTCAAAGGTCCATTCTATTTATCAGAACTTGGCTTTATGAATTGGGTTTGTGTTAGCTGATATTTCGACATAGCCAATGTCATTATATCATGATCGAAAGACTTACAATTAATCCTGTAACCCGGCGACACCGTCAAGATATTCTTGGCTCCAAAATTCCCAAATGAAAGGGATTTTTAATGGGTACCATTTGAAACTCGGTACAGAGAGAAGGTCGAGAGAAGTGAGTGAGTGAGTTGGGTTTAACGCCGCTTTTAACAGTATTCCAGTTTTATCGCAGCGTTTCAGCTTAATGTTGGAGGAAAGCCCGAAGTGATGCAGGTCTCAGGCGTTTACCACTTCGGTGAAACCCACGAGCATGGGTATGGTGCTGACAAACCTAGAAACATAATTGCGGCGAACCGGGATTCGAACCCACAATCATAGGTTTCTGGCGTGCCCAAAGGACGCAACTCTGCACAGCGAATCGCGGCGACTGGGCCACCCGTGCCCCCAGGTCGAGAGACGGCGTTAACGTTTCACATTTACTTCAACTGGGTTGATGTCACCGATAGTAGACTACTAACCCCGGGCGTCATCATAAGCTCAGTGGCAGTTATCAATAATGCTGAGTCAAGAAATGTTTAGGCCGAGACATTAAAACTGTGCCCCCATCCCCCCCCCCCCCCCCCCCCCCCCCCCCCCTCCATCCCCAATGAGTTGCCAAACGAACCTTTTCTTTAACGTTTCTCATTACCTGTAAGCGTCAGAATCACCGCATTTGTACACAGCAGACGTAATTCAAATTGACATGTTTTTAGTTTAACATAGTCAGTAAATGCGCTGTCATGTCACTTGATTTCTGGTCCATCACTTGATTATCTGGTCAAGACTCGATTTGCAGGTCGCCGTCGTATGGCAGGAGCACACGTGTGCGGCGTCTGGCACCTTTTTGTGCAAACTGTGAGCAGCAGGTGCTAGCAGTAGGGCAGGACTTGCTTATCCTTTTCGCGAACACCTGGTGTTATCACTGATTTTCACTGACCCATTCATATAATTTCCCCGCTGTACTCTACACTATACGGCGGATAGACTGTTGAGATTTCATATTCGATTTCTTTGAATCATCTGAAGGGACGAGTCTGTCTAAGGATGTCTCATCAAAATAGGACTCCAATTTATTCATTGCATTAAAACACATTTAGCTGTTGCTTTTTTATTCATCATTAAAATTCAAATGTTTAAGAACATTTTCTGAAAACATATTCCCGCCCTTAATTTTCATTAGTCAATTTGGCATTCTACGCTACTCAGTCTTACGGAATACAGGGGGTACGGGTGGCCCAGTCGTCTAAGGCGCCGCGAATCGCTGTGCACGCCAAAAACCTATGATTGTGGGTTCTAATCCCGGTTCGCTGCGATTATGTTTCTAGGTTTGTCAGCACCATACCCATGCTCATGGGTTTCACCGAAGTGGTAAACGTCTGAAACCTGCATCACTTCGGGCTTTCCTCCTACATCAAGCTGACACGCCGTGATATGATTGGAATACTGTTAAAAGCGGCGTTAAACCCAACTCACTCACTCACTCACTTAACCAAACCAGCCTCAATGTTGGGATGGCGATATCAACAAGATGGCGGCCAGTCCCATTGAGTAGGATAGAGTTTGCGAATGTTGACGTTGTTGAAGAAACCTACCTACTTTTTAAAAATTAAAGAATAATAGTAGACGCATTATTTTTATTCGACCGACCATGTATTCTGAGTGGAACGCCATACCGGTTTATGCTTATGGCATAAGGGGGCGACGCGTGACGATCCGGGGTAGAATAGGGCTTCAGCAACCCATTCTTGCCGTAAAAGGTGACTATGCTTGTTGTAAAAGGTGAGTAAGGGTGGCAAGGGTCGCTTTTCTTGGTTGATGCATGTCATCTATCCCAACTGCATAGACCGAAAGGCATGATATCAATCACTGGATTGACTGGTCCAGACTCGATTATTTACACACCGCCGTCATATAGCTGGAATATTGCTGAGTGCGGCGTTAAACAACAAACCAACCAAAGCATAAGGGGGCAGTAAAGTAACGGTAAAGCTCGTAACGCCGAAGACCCGGGTTCGATTCTCCACCTGGGTACTATGTGCGAAGCCATTTCCGGGGTAGAACCATACTCACTCACTCACTCACTCACTTATGACCTAACAAAAAACCATTCCAACTATCCCTGCCATTTGATCCTGATTTCAGATATATATTTTATATTTTATCTGATATCTTATATTTCAGACTTGGTTTGAATATAGGAAAGCGGCCATGGATTGTGATGTTGTGCTGTACCATAGCGTGTGGTCTAGTAGGCATCGGGTTTCTCCGCTTCAAGGAAACAACCGACCCAGACAAGCTCTGGATACCTATTGGTGCCGATATCATTAATCAGCGGAAATGGGCGACCGCACAGTTTCCATCTACCCTTCGCGTTGCCACCATCATCGTTACGGGTTCCAACCTCCTCACAAAAACATCTTTACAAGCAGTAGGTTGTTTTTAAGCCAGTCCGATAAACTTGGTATCACAATCGCATAGATATGAAAGGTTACTTGCAGGAACTACATCGATGCGATGTCTGCATGTTAAAAAAACTATTGACAAACAGTCCCGAGAAGTTTAGATAAAGCTTTCCCAATGTGTAATTGATGCAAGTCATTTGATACTTTTTAAAATTCTATATATCGATCTCTACCTTCATCACTTGATCACTTGATATGTTTGCTATATTTCATCGAAATTGACGTTGATGAAGGATTCTAGATAGAAAACAAAGTCGGAGCGGTGTGTTCGATTGGGCCGCTCTTATTTTCCAAAACCCGACCGGTCTACCTCGACAGTGATAATGGTTATCACGTTTCCCTGTGTTCCTGCAGGTGTATTCGATGTATGAAGCTGCACTGAACGCAACCTCCGCTAATGGATTCAAATTGGCTGATGTATGCCTCAAGTAAGTTGCTGTGTTCGTGAAACTGTCATTCTTAGACACGGTACATTCAGCCCAAATATATAATGTTGTTATGAATATAAAGGTATGACATGAGCTGTCGATATGTATAATTTTAGAACATAGTATTAATAATTTAATCAAGGGCCTATTTTGGACTCATCATTATACTCAAAGCATGGGTACGGCTAAAATGTGTCAAAGAGGATGGTTTTTAAAGGGTAACTGGAATTTGGGAATATTTGAACATGAGCACGTCTTTGACCAAAGAAGAATGTCTGTCCTGTTATTCGATTGGTCTCTTTACGTACAGGAGAACTAGGACTAGGTTCTACATTTTAACGCTGCGATAACCGTAAGCCTATGTTAATGTATGGGAGTTAGGATCACCTTAGCGCTAAGATCGATTTGTGGAACGGGGCCCCGTTTTTAATAGTAACACCTGTGAGCTTCAGCAATGGGTACAAACGTCAACGGACATATTCACTTTTGAAATTCTTGCAATATAAAACTGACGTGACTAGTACTAAGTTACTGTTCAAAACAAACCTCAACTCACTCACTCCATTTTCAATGCAGGATCGGGCCGAACTGTCGAGTGTCCAGTCTCTTGGACCTTTGGTCCTTCGACAAAGCGACGATTGATGGTCTGTCTCAGCAGGACATCTTGGACGCGGTCAACACGATCAAAGTCAGGTAATATGAAAGAAATGAATGAATCAATCAATAAATAAACTTATCACATGCCAAGTAAAATACATGCTCATTATTTCGTTACAGTCATTGCGTCTACGTGTCTGAGTTTGTGATTTTTTCAAAGGTATCTGCAATTAATCTGCTAAATACACCCATTGAATTATGAAAAAAGGAATACATTATTTTCGGTAGATACAAAACATTTAACAATTTTGTCTCACACTTTAAAGTCGCAACGTTTGCCGCCATTTATCTTCAGCCCTGTTTTCGGCAACTCCCTTGACGTGACGACCCTTCTAGGCGTGCGCACTGAAAACGGAAGTGGGTACATCACTGGTGCTCAAGCGTTGACATCTACTTGGTTTTTGCTTGGTGATGACAATGTAAGTAGTTCGGGTATAACGATTTATTTTCAATGCATACTTGTCCATAGCCCGATAGTAGTACATATACCAATGACAATGACAAAATTCGTTGAAACAATGTACAATACTCAAAAGAAGTAACGGACCACCCTAATTTTTCACATTTCTATAGTTACCTTATCACTAGCAACATAGTTAGGGTAGGAAGAACTCTGAATATACTACTAATAAGAAGTAACGAACAACCCGATTCTTGCACATTACTATTGTTAATCTGTCATGATATTAAAGATTATGGAGGTCCTTATTTTGAGAAGTATGTTTAAAGTGTCAGCCATCCTTCTTACTTTTCTTTGATAGGTAATTTATAAAAAAACTAAGTGGATTGTTTAGTAATTCCAACACGTTACCACGTTTTTACAGATAAAGGAAAACACTATGGATTGGGAACTTCAACTTATAGAAATAGGAAAGAACGGCCACGCGGGGTTGTCGGAGTCGTTTGTCTTCACAGCACGAAGGTACGTTGACCTGGCCTCCTCACCTCTATGTACAGCGGTATGTGTGCACTGATCCGGGAGACGGGGATTCCAATTCCATTTCGCCCCGAATATAATCCTTACTGGGTTGCCGTGTTCTTGCTCTTTGGTTTTCTTGAACATTGAGCTGACACGCTGTGATATAACTGAAACACAATTCAAAACGGCGTTACACCCAACTCACTCACTCTCTCTGCCACCAGTAAAGTAGTAAATGCATGTTGAGGAATAAAGGGTGTTAATTGGGCAAACCATTCATGTCGATCACCCTTTATGCCGAGATGGTACGACAGAAGGAAATGAGATAGTTAGAGAAGACTCAGGAACCCGAAGTCTCATGATTTGCAGAATGAATGTTTCTTGAGAAGCATCCGCTGCAGCTATTTAGTACTCTGACTTGGAAGGTTGAATCTCACCCGAATGGATAGGGAATCTCACCCGAATGAATAGGGAATCTCACCCAAAGAATAGGGAATCTAACCAGAATGACTGCGCCTCTGGAGGAGGAGTTTTGTTACACATTTGTTGTCTAATAGTTTCAGTGACGAAGGAGGCAGCGCTATCCAGGGGGATGCCACGCTGCTCTCTGCTGGATACATCATCCTCATCATCTTTGTCATCGCCGTCCTCGGCAGATTCAACTTGGTGGAACAGCGGGTACGACGGAAATCATTCATCCTCCCAAAAATAACAAACCGTCAAACTTAAACTCGAAATACTAGTATATGAGAAGGTGTGAGTTTGTCGGCCCAACTCACTCATTCATATAGCTACACACATTATATACACATGTACTCTGGGCTGGAGGCCTTTATTACAGAATAAAAGAGTCTTGAAGTCTTGACACTACCTAAATGAAAGGCATAACAGTTTCTCAATATGAACATAACTGTTGCATACTGACATTATGAAGTGTGTATTACCGTGTGTTTCCGTGTTATCAGATCGGTCTGGCGCTCGCGGGGATACTATGTGTGGGACTCTCCATTCTAGTGTCCTTTGGAATGGCGTCCATGGTTGGAGCAGAGTACGGTCCTCTTCACTCCATCTTGCCCTTCCTGTTGCTGGGTAGGTACATCGTTGATAAAAAAAAAAAAATAAAAAAAAATAAAATAATAATAATAAAAAAAAAATAATAATAATAATGAAAACAAGGCATTCCACAGTTTTCTGAAACGAACCAAGGATGTGGGACATAATCTCAATGTCGGTGTTGATTTTGTTGATGGTTCTGTACTGCTGGACGGTACAGAAATGAGTGTCAACCAAGCGAAGTGGCATATCAAGTCGGCCCAGACTCAGGTTTTAAAGGAGAGGCTATCTAAACGACCACTGTATCGAGTTTATGTGCAGTCTGTTGAGAAGATCAGCAATCCTGCAGAGTCCTTCGCTTGGATGAAGTCGTCTGGCCTGAAAAATGAAACAGAAGGCTTTCTGTTTGCTGCTCAGAACCATTCACTTACCACTCTGAAACCGTCAGTGTGTGATTTTGCATCCAAATGTGATTATGAAATGTAGATTATGTAATGAATTTAATGTGACTGCCCAACACATTGTCAGTGGATGCCCAGCTTTGGCAGAAACACAGTATCTTAAACGACATGATGGTGTAGCTCGATCATTTTATTACCGTCTTCGCCATGCTTGTGGTTTTGACACAGAGGTCCACCCATGATACCACCCGGAATATGTAGAGTGCGTCATGGAAAATGATAAATACAAAATTCTTTGGAATAGGCCCATTTACAGCCCCAGACGTATCCAGGCCAACAAACCTGATCTTGTCCTTTTTGATAATTCCAATGAAATCATTTATATCATTGAATTTTCTGCCCCCTTTGACACTAATGTGATTGACAAGATTCAGGAAAAACATGGCAAATATGCGAATCTCGCTTTCAAAATGTCACGCTTGCATCCCAAGTACCAAGTTGTTCGACTCCCCATTGTTCTCGGTGCCTTAGGTTTGGTACCTCCCAATCTGTTGACTGACATTGGGAGAGTACCCGGGTTTGCTACCAGGAATATGTTTTGGTGTCCCACGCCGTGATATTGCTGATATATTGCTAAAAGCGGCGTTAAGCCATATTCACTCACTTACGTTGGCTACAATGAATGAATTATGTACATCCCTCTGGATGAAATATTGTTTTCGGCGTCCATTCTATACCTTTGTGCGTACTGGACGTCCATTTCTCCGTCATGTAAAACCCTGCTTATATGTTTGTTCGCTATAGATCACATTAGTCGTCACTGCCAATCATCTTGATTTCGCGAGCGTGTATAATGTATTTATTTGTCATTTAAAATAGATGAATACCAAAATAAAAACATTATATCATTTTTCAGAATTATTAGACTACTCTTTACGTTCAGACAGATGCCCACATGCACAAGTCAATCACAATAATTGAAGTCTAGGTTAACGTGTGAGAGTATTGGCCATGTACGTTATCCTTCATGAGTAAATAGCTTCATGACGAATGCAAAGGTGCTGGAGTGTATTTATCCGACGCTAAGCCTTGAAAGTCCCCGATCCAGAGTATTCCAACGTCACTGTGATTAATGCCATGAGCCCATTCGCGGCCGTAACGTCGTGAGGGAAGTTGTTACCTCATCAGCAACTTCCCACGTTATTTCTCACACACAGTACTGTAGTTTGATCAAATGGTTACACAGGTCTGACGTCATTAGAGTCGGACTCAACACGAAGCCAGAGTTGCAGATGGGTCATGGGTGTTTGTCATAAATAAATGAAAATATATACTCCGAAAATAAGTTAAAGGACACACGACCTTTTCATATGACATGACATATTTACAATAGTCACTTGAACACTTGGAGTGTTCTTGAACTTCTTTTGGGTAGTATAATAAACTGGATATTCGAGGTTATACTATGATCTGATCAATGGTATTGAGAAAACCCGTCTGACCTTTTACATTGACCCCCGACATCGATTGCTCCGTTGGTTGATTGCTGTACCCCGTTGGTTGATTGCTGTTCTCCGTTGGTTGATTGCTGTTCTCCGTTGGTTGATTGCTGTACCCCGTTGGTTGATTGATGTACTCCGTTGGTTGATTGATGTACTCCGTTGGTTGATTGCTGTTCTCCGTTGGTTGATTGATGTACTCCTTTGGTTGATTGATGTACCCCGTTGGTTGATTGATGTACTCCGTTGGTTGATTGCTGTACTCCGTTGGTTGATTGCTGTATTCCGTTGGTTGATTGCTGTACCCTGTAAGTTGATTGATGTACCCTGTTGGTTGATTGTTGTACTCTGTTGGTTGATTGCTGTACCATGTTGGTTGATTGCTGTACTCCGTTGGTTGATTGCCGTGTCCCGTTGGTTGATTGCCTTGCCCCGTTGGTTGATTGCCTTGCCCCGTTGGTTGATTGCCGTGCCCTGTTGGTTGATTGCCGAGTCCCGTTGGTTGATTGCCTTGCCCCGTTGAATGATTGCCGTACCCCGTTGGACGTTGCTCATTAATCACTGGTTTGTCTGATATCCAGACACGATTATTTAAAGTCTGTTGACATGTAGCTGGGATATTGCTACGAGCGGCTTGAAGCAGCAAACAAAACATCAGTCAACATTTGAATTGTATGGGGTAAACTGTTGCCTGGATAGATCTCTGATATTGACCACAACTGCATTTTGAATTGACCAGGCATGTCACAGCCTATTTCATTCCACAATTATACCGATTGGGATAAAAGCTGTCATTGCGTAATGAAACGGTAATGTCAATATCATGTTCACCTGCGTCTTCTCGTCCTACAGGTATTGGTGTTGATGACATGTTTGTAATCATCGGAGCCCTGAACAACCTGACACCAGACGAGCGTGAGATGGAGATCCCGGAGAAGGTTGGGCGAATCCTCAGACACGCTGGGGTCTCGGTCACGGTTACCTCCCTTACCGACATCGTCGCCTTCGCCATTGGGGCATCGACGGTAGGTGGCGCTGTTACTGGGGTTTATTTCCCAACGTACATGTACTTAACTCGGTATGTTTTTACACGTCTATAATCATTGTTTGCCAAAGCTAAAAAGCCTTGGCATTAAAAACATTTAGGCAAGCGTTTTGCTGTACGCATGTAGCTAAACAATGCAGGCAAGTAATATATCCGCAATACTATAATACTTCTAGATCTCGCCTTACCGTATTTCGCCTCAAACAGTAATGTAAAGAAATTCTGCTCTATTTCTTCATGCACAATTACTTCGATGTTTGTGTACATACATGCATAGTTTTATTTATAATCACCGACCGACCTTAACTATCAACCAAGCCCTAAAGTATTTCTAATTTGTATCCACACTAAATTCGATTCAGGTTCCGCATTTAGGAGCTATTTCAACTTTTTGATGTAACCCGTCCTGATGACCGATAATACCGTTTGTAACTTAGCAAGTAAGAAGCTTCCTATCATTGTTTTCATTAAGAAAAATCCGGAATTTAGTTTGGGGGGAATAGAAAATCGAAATGTTTAATAAAAAAACAACCTATTCCACCTACACATGTTATTTTTTTAATAAAGTGACGAGGAACAAAGAATATATTTGTATGTTGCCCTATGTAATGATGAAACATCTCCTCTGTCAGATTCTCCCAGCTCTGCGTTCATTCTGTATATTTGCGGCGTTCGGCATCCTGGGGCTGTACATCATGCAGACAGTCTTCTTCACCGCGTGTCTCGCCGTGGACCTCCAGCGGGTGTCGGGGATGAGGGATGCGTGCTGCTGCTGCTACAAACACAAGAACTGGCAGCCCAATAAGTGCAGCCAGACAGAGCTCATTCCGCTGTTCTTCAAGAAGGTTCAGGGACCATTCTTGTCCAAGCTGCCCGTTAAGGTACATATCAAATAATAGTCAGTGCGCAACGTTTAACTTCTGTCTTTTCAATAGAAAACGTCTGGAGTTGTAGGTGTTCCTGAGGTTTTCCACTGTTGGTGATTATTGTTATTATTAGAAACAGACGAAGAAATCTTTTTATGTTTTTTTTTGTTTTATATTCGGCTGGAATTCGATGCGAGAATTATGCGAAAGATTTATACGCACGTTACATGTTCTTGGTGCGAAAACCAGTAAATAGGCCGTATCTGTGTTTGAGTTGTTACTGAAGCATTTGAGAAATGCTATTAAGGAGAGCAGAGTTATCTCCCTTACATCAGTATTTGTTTACACGACCAGACAAATTGATATCAACAAACGAACACGTTTTTGTTCTTGGGTTTCGTTGTAGATATTTTGACCTAAGATATTAATACATGATCCATATAAAGTTAAAAACAAATTAATTGTCTTATGTATGTTATTGTATGATTCGGTGGTTGGAAGATAGTATTCGCGTTGTATTCATAAACACGTGCTCACATTGTCGTCCATATCGTCCTTTAAGAAGACTTTGTTTGCTAATGTGCGCGGTAGAATGTTCAGCGGACTTCAATCTCCGACTGGCTACAAATTCTAAAATCTATTTACTAATCTCTTCACTTCCCTCCAAATACATAAATTTGATGTAATCGAAAATAAAGTTTGAATAAGGTTGTGAGAAAGAAAAGAAAAACGCCAAAATCCAGTGCAAATTTAGATGATAGGCTTTTGTAAGAGTACTTTAGTGAAGTGTAGACTGTAGTATCAGTTTATTAGTTTAAGCTCATTGTGAACACACTGTCACTTTGCCTTGAAGTTCATGTGCTGTTCGGTTAGGTGGGGAAGCCTTGTAGTTAAAGTGTTCACGTCAGACGCCGAAGGCGCGGGTTCGATTCCTCATGTGAGAAGTGGTGTCAGCGGCCGTGATGTTGCTGGAATGTTGTTAAATCACTCACCCATGTTCTGTTCATATGTGAAACTTTATCCAATTTCAAAATAACACAAAACTACCAAAAGTTGCCTCCCAATGGCCAGTGTTGGTCAGCATAGGTACGCAGTGATCGAGGCGACTATAGGGATCGGGCGGCGACTCGTAGACTTGGCTGATAGCTAGTCGACTCCGGCCCTGTACACGTAGGACAAGCTGATGATGTATATCTCTATTTTGTCTGGTCTTGTTTATCAACAAGCCGCCGTCATATTACAGGAGAATGATTGAGAGCGAAGTCCAACATCATGCCATAGAATCCCAATGATGTAAGAGTTGTCTCCCTTCTTTTACCAGATCATCGTTTTGATATTGACGTTGGGTATATTCGCTGCCAATGTGTACGGCTTGATCAACTTAAAGCAGGACTTCGACTCAAGCTGGTTCCTTCCTTCAGATGGCTACGCCTTCAAATTCTTTGAGGCTCAAGATAAATACTTCCCAGACGACGGCGCCGATGGCTACATCTACTGTTGTAAGTCTGTTGTGTGTTGAGTGATTATAACACAGGTGAATTTGAGTTAGCTTTGACCCCGAATATTATTTAAATTAAATCACAAGGTGACAGGAAAGCAAATATCGACACAGACTATTGATACTTAACTTGAAGATGGTGATGATAAGCCTAGGAAATAATCACGACGAATCAGCGGATCCTGTAATTCTAAGGGACGTTACTCTTCACGAAATAAGGAATTTCGGTTCTGGACACTAATGGGACAGCAGAGTCCCTCTGTTTAGCACGGATCTTCTCAATGGATATAGAACATAGACTAGTTATTATTAATTTGCGGAAACTATTCGATTCAGTGTGTTTGCCATGGGGTCAAAGGACGTTTTGATTATTGGAAGACATTTAACGGTAAACTGCGATTGATTGTTAGAATATATTTATAAATTAATTTTGAAGATAATAATTCTGATATTTACAGAAATTTGATGCTGTTTTAATTTTTTTTAGTTTAAAACAACTTTGCTGTCAATGTTATGTACCCAGTCGAAATCTGTTATCTCGAAACAGTTCGACTTGTGAAAGTTTTGTGAAATATGTTTTAATCCATTCGCTGTCAATGTCACACACATGTTAAAGCCAGCTGTGTACGAGCTAAGTAAATTTGTGACTAAAGTACAATGTAACATGTAAGAAAATTACTACCAAGGAATAATTACTTACACAATAACCATCAGTCTGTCATGGCGTTACAATTATTAACTTTTTTACAGCCAACTTGAACTACTATGACAACAGGGCTAAGCTGAGCCAGCTGTACGACAGTGTCAGTGCACACCCCTACACGTATAACGGCACAGTGGACAGCTGGTACGAGGCCTACAAAGTTGCAACTGGTAAGTGATTGCTTGTTTACTTGAATGTTCCTTTTGTTACGGGGGGCACGGGTAGCCCAGTCGTCTAAGGCGCCGCGATTCGCTGTGCAGAGTTGCGTCCCTTAGGCACGCAAGAAACCTATGATTGATGGTTCGAATTCTGTTTCGCCCCGATTATGTTTCTAGGTTTGTCAGCACCATACCCGTGCTCGTGGGTTTCACCGAAGTGGTAAACGTCAGAGACCTGCATCACTTCGGGCATGCCTCCCACATTAAGCTGACACACCGTGATATGACTGGAATACTGTTAAAAGCGGCGTTAAACCAAACTCAATCACTCACTCACTCACTCCCGTTGTTACGACAAGGATTCATCACAAGCTTCATCACTGTCAATATTCATTGATGTTGCTTTGTTGATGGTGTAGGAGTACTCGAGTGATTGAGTGAGTTTGGTTTGATGCTCAACTAAGCATGTTTAAGCTTTTTGACGGCGATCTGTGAATACTCGAAGCTGCACCAGACAATCCAGTGATTGATGTTATGAACAACGGTCCAAATCGTAGGGGTACGATGACACACTATCAACCAAGAGGCCCGTGAAGATCCGGGGTGGAATGAGTCTTCAGCAACCCATGCTTGCCGCAAAAGGCGACTATGCTTGTCGTAAGAGGCGACTAACGGGATCGGGTGGTCAGGCTCGCTGACTTTGTTTATGCATGTCATCGTATCCCAATTGCGTGGATCGATGCTCATGATGTCAATCACTGGATTGCTTACAGACCGCCGACATATAGCTGGAATATTGCTGAGTGCTTCGTTAAACAACAAACAAACAAACAAACAAACAAAACAAATCAGCCATGACGACCCGATACATTAGACGCCTCTTACGACCATCACAGGTAGCTGGGAACCACCAGTATCCCCATGGGGGTGTAACACTTGCACTGTAGTTCAGTGTTATTCCAGCCAAGTGACCTTGTGAATGAGTGAATGAGTATGGTTTTACACCGATTTTAGCAATATTCCAGACATATCACGGCGGGGGACACCAGAAATGGGCTTCCAAATTGTATCCATGTCGGGAATCGAACCCGGGCTTCGGCGTGATGAGTGAACGCTTTAACCACTAGGCTACTCGACCGCCCCTCAAATCAATAAGAGGCCCTTAGTCACAATTGGGTTTCTCGTGACGATCTCGAAAACCGAACCCGGATATTTTTTGAGCAGATGCTTTAGCCACTAGTCTGCAACACCTCACCACGCAGCAGCAGTACCAACATCAGTATAATCAGCAGCAACAAACGACGTACTGTTAATAAAGGCCGTCGTGGTAGTAAGAACGGAAGTATTATCTATAGATGAATTAAACCGTGTGTTTGGAAGAATGTGAAAAACATTGAAACAAATAGAAATATTTTCGAAAATTGTTTTTAAGAATACTACCGTCAGCTAGATTATATTTGTGGCCTTCTATTAATTATTCGAATTTAAATTGATAATATTCCTTTTGACCCTGCTAACCTCAGACGGCACTGTTAATAAATTATTTTTCTGTCATCGTGATCTATGTTCGCATTTAACTAAAGTATCCAAATCTTATAAGTTACTATCTGCTTTCCAGTGGTATTTTGTCCCCCTGTAAGGCAATTGGGAATTTATTCACTAACTCGTTCGCTCATGTCGAAAACCCTGAGCCAGAATCATAAATGAGTTGACTACTCGACACCCATTCGTGACCTGTTTTTTATTGTATGTTAGAAGCGTTGCAAAACTTCCCTCTCAATCACTCACGAACTGTCACTGACACCGTTATAACTTGACGCCATTGGCACGAACATTTATCTATCTTCCTTTAATGCACTAATTACTGTGTACTTTCAAATAATCTGACTTTTTGACTGAAATATCCTCAATATGTTGTAGGGGTCGGGGCCGTCACTGACGAGGCCTCGTTTATCCAGTCAGTATTCGACTGGGCCCACCTTCCAGCCAACAGTAGGGTCCTGAGAGACATCAAGTTCACGAACGCTTCTGGAACGGCTACCGATATCGTGGTATGTTGTTTGTATGTGTGTGTATTTATTGAAGTATCCTACCAACAGGTGTTTGTATATCGAAATGTATTCCGAACACCAGTAGGTGTTTGGAAATCGCCCCATTTTTTATAGTAAGGCAGATTTTTTTGGGTCACTGTTTCAAGACATCCTGGCTCATCCTTGTGAAGGAGGAGGCAAAGATGTTTTTCTTTGACCCACATTTGTCAGGGCATCCGCTGAAACTTAATTGTACAAACTGAGACAATATTATGTTTATCACACGGGCATCTCAGACAACCCATGCAGGGTTACTAGGCTGCCATTATCAGCCTCTGGCCCGACTGTTGTTTTCTATAGCAATGAGGACATAGGAGGCCCTGTGATCTAAAGCGCCACCATCCGCTGTGCAGAGTTGCTTCCCTTAGTCGTGCTTGTGTGCACCATGTCCTGTGCTCGAGGGTTCCACCAAAGTGGTAAAATCTAAGACCCGCTTCATAACGGGCTTTCATCCCGCATCAAGCTGACACCTTGTGATATATACCTAAAATATGTTTAGGCGTTAAACCAAACTCCCTCCCTCAGCATCAATGCTGTTTTCTATTTCTCCAGGCAACCCGGATGGCCTTCCAGCACGTGGGCTTCCCCGACTCCCAGTCCGAGGTGAAGGCCATGGACACCATCAGGGAAGTCATATCCGGTATACTCCCCTCCTGCTTCCCTTACTCCAGGCGATACCAGGGCTGGGAGACGAACAAGGTGAGCTACACTTCCGTGTCAGAATACAACATTGTCACAGCTGTAACCCATCATCCTACAATTTCTTAAATGCATCTTATCAATACTATTATACCTTCAATCTTGTTCCTTTTTTCGAGTTAGAGTTGGCCTCCAGAAACCCATGCTTGTCTTAAGAGGCGATTAAATGGTCTGGATCTGCCACTTGGTTTATTTTGTGGTATCTTACCCCGACGGCTTGGAACGGTGTTATGGGGGCGGTCGGGTAGCCAAGTGGTTAAAGCGTTCGCTCGTCACGCCAAAGTCCCGGGTTCGATTCCCGATATGGGTACAATGTGTGAAGCCCATTTCTGGTGTCCCCGGCCCCGCCGTGATATTGCTGGAATATTGCTAAAAGCGGCGTAAAACCAAACTCACTCACTGGAACGTTGTTGATAGTTTCTATCACTGGCTTGTCAGACTCTAACTGCCATGTATGCTGCTACAGAGTATTTGAAAGCAGGTCCTGTAATTGTTTGATATTATTATTCTGGCCATTTGGGACTGTGGAGTAGACTAGTACATTTTGTGAAGACCATTTTGTGAAGAATCTAATTACATCTACTCTAGCATGATCCTTGAAAGTAAAAGCCCCAAAGAGATCTTAGAGCTACACCTGTTGTAAATCTATATTAAAGAACATGAATAGTCCTTCTAGATTCTCGACCCGTGAAGATCTGGGGTAGAATAGGTCTTCAGCAACCCATGCTTCCAGTAAAAGGCGACTATGCTTGTCGTTAGAGGCAACTAACGGGATCGGGTGGTCAGGCTCGCTGACTTTGTTGATGCATGTTATCGTGTCCCAATTGCGTGGATCGATGCTCATGATGTCAATCACTGGATTGACTGGTCCAGACTCGATTATTTACAGACCGCCGTCATAGAGCTGGAATATTGGTGAGTGCGGCCCTAAACAACAAACAAAATCAACAAACAAACAAAATTCTAGATTCTCACAGTGACCAGCGGACAAGTGGCACTGTTTAAATATCCTTGTTCTCCCCCAGGTAATCCAGTTGGAGCTCTATAGGAACTTGGGGCTGGCCTTTGCCTGTGTGTTTGTCGTCACCCTCATCCTCATCGCCAACTTCCTGACCAGCGTCCTCGTCTTCACCTGCGTCACCTTCACTCTGGTGAGAACAAAACTCTTCTTCACTAGAGACCACTCTGTTATCCCTCATACGTGGGGTTGGGTCACAGTATTGTATCAGTTTGTAAATGACTGATCAACAGATGTTCACATATGCAGCGTGTATAATCTTACTGTACAGACTGATGTTACATTTTCCTGCTTTTGCTTTTCAGGTGAATGTCGGCGGGTGCATGTACTTCTGGGGACTCACCATAGACACAGTGACAAGCATCATCCTCATCCTAGCTATAGGTCTTGCTGTGGATTACTCGGCTCACATAGGACATCAGTTCATGACGATCAGGGGCAGTAGACAAGGTAGGACATCAGTTAACGGCCGTCAGGGGCAGTAGACATTGTCACAAGGTAGGACATCAGTTAACGGCCGTCAGGGGCAGTAGACAAGGTAGGACATCAGTTAACGGCCGTCAGGGGCAGTAGGTATTACTGTAGAGTACTCGGCATATATATATGTTCGTCTTATTCAAACAGGCCATATTGTTTAAAATCTTAGCTATGCTTAAATATACTAGATCAATAAAGGATCATTCCAGGGATATCAGACCATGTTGTTTCTTATCCAGATTTCATTACTAGATATGTACCAGGATATAAATAATCTCCTTTCGCTTATTTTTTAAGTGATGTTCACGTGACAAATTGATACCTTTTTCTATTGTGGCAAGCACACAAGGTTACGGAGAATGTGCTTAATGCTCCTCAGGGTTGATTGCAATATTTTATTTTTCAGTTCCATGAAGACACTGTTATGAATGAAAGGAAGTCTATGATAACTTGATAATTTACGTGTCACTCTTTAAAAAGCGAAAAAATACCCAACACTTCCGTGATAATAAAAAGTTCTTCTAAAACTAGATTCCATTGTCCATTAAAATCCACATTCGTATACGTATGACTATCTTTTGGTGCTTGTTCTCATCAATGAGATGTTTGTTTCAGAGAGGATGCTGGAGACACTCGCTGAGATGGGCCCGCCAGTGTTTAACGGCGGCTTCAGCACCTTCCTCGCCTTCATCCTACTGGCCGGCAGCAACAGCTACGTCTTCACGACGTTCTTCAAGGTTCGTACAACACCGGATACCGCACGTATGGGATTGTATTACTTAAACCCAGACCATGTCAATCGTGAAGTTGTAAAACCTGTAAAAGACACCGTTTTAATCTTGGCATCAGACCGTACCCTTATTGGTTTATCTCACTACAGGTGTTCCTCCTGGTTGTATGTTTCGGGCTGTTCCATGGACTGATCTACCTCCCTGTCATACTGAGCTGGATCGGTCCCAGTCCCTACCTGTCTGCTGACCACGACTACCACCCGAATGAGACAGGGGTGGACCCTGCTGTCAAATCCGGATATGCTAATCAAGGCGCGGTGAGTCAATTTTATAATCATATACCTTCTTGGTGCACTGTTCTTTGGTGTTCACGAAGAGTAGGATGAATGCCATGGATACGATTAGATAAATATAAAATGTCAATGCTAGAGAATAACCAGTCTCGATTATCCAACGAAACAGTGAGTGAGTGAGTATGGTTTTACGCCGCTTTTAGCACTATTCCAGCAACATTGAAGCTGCCAGGACCCGAACTTCTGATAAACCTCGAAGTCTGGATGTAACTGAGAGTCAAAACACTTCTTTTCAATGAATAATTAGTTTTTATTCAAGTGGGTATAACACTGCCTTATATGGACAACACAATGCTTCCAAATAAGTAGATCCCTCTGAGCTTTAAGGGTTATTTGTAAGGACAAGTGTCAGGGCAAAATAATTAATGCCTGTAACTATAATGGTAGTTTACTGCTATAAATATATATATATGGATAACTTTACAGTTACTAAGATAGCAATTTGTGTCTGTGTTCAAAAATGCAGTCTATTTATAGAAATGATTATAAAAGGACAAGGGGAACTTTTGGGCTGAATTATCTGCCCTTTGATTGAAACTGACCTTTAGACTGCCAAAGTCCGAATGACCCAGAATGGATCTCATCGTATTTATAGGTGTAAGAAAATGGTCACATGTCTGTTATTGACCAATCAAATTACGAGAAATTAAGTCCCTTTACGTCCTTATTCCTTTGAGGGATCTACTTTCACAATGTACAATCACTGAAATAAAGAGGAAGGCAAACCATCTCAGGAGGTAATTTGGTATAAAAATGAGTATTTATACCAATCGATTAATTCTGTCAAATTGATTCACTAATTGCCTTCCAATATCACAAGATAAACAATTACATCCTGCTACGTTGAAGCTACGTCCTTGCTGCCTGCTGAGAGGACGTAATAACAACAAACAACATCGACTGGGAACTACGATGGACAATTCAAAGAGGAAGATTACAAATGTCAGGAGGCAATTGGAATTTATCTGATGCATAAGACGTTTAATAACACGAATTGGCCACTGGTATGCTTAGACAGAAGCACTGGATGTCATATTTATGAGAAACATGTTCATAAATAGTGACGCTAAATACTGCGCATGAATACATCAGCAAAGATGACATAGTTCCTGATGTCAGAATTAACAGTAACTTTAATACACGTCTTGACATATCATCAAATACGATTCTGGGTTCCTCTGGACATAGTTCATTAGATTTAATAAACTTTATAATGCAAAATACTAAGCATTAGCCAATTTCAGTAACTTCATCGCGACCTAAGCTAGCTGTCACAAAGTTAAAATGGCGGGCGTCGGCGAAACACGTAGCTCAGCCCTGATCACAAATTCACACTAATATGGATAAATATCAAGCTGCCAAGTGATTGTGATCTGTTTGTTGAAGAATGAAGGTATGGTTAATCTGTATGTGATGGTTAATTTGCGTAACTGTGTGCTTAGAACGATGAATTCTTCAAAAGTTACGGTCAATGCAAAACTCTTGAAACAAGTAAACAAGATCGTTTTGACAGGCACGTTGTTGACATCGATGCTTATGAGGTACTGGCACATCCTAAACAATATGCGTAACATGATGGCATGGACATATGATTATTTTTACGAGATAACAGTGTGCCATGAAGCTCTATAAAAGCATGCTATGATCCTCTGATAGATTTCTTACCAAAACGGGATTCAAAACATTGAATTACGTGAAAACGAGGTTGGCAAAAATATACTGATATATACCTGCAAAACTAATTACAGTTTACAGGATAATTATGATATAATTCGTGCACTGTAATATAACCATAAGAAATACAACAGGGACATATTTAGGAAATATTTCTAATTTTTACAAGCTGTCATAACGTACATATTTTATAATAAAGACACATTAATATTTATATATTCTTCGTGATGGCCATCACATCATCCCCCTCTTCAAAGATCAGGTCCCCTGATCTGCTAATCCGCTTCCAGACGAAGACGGATCCTTGCTGCATCGATAGAGTTGATGATCCTGTCTGTTTCCGTATTCCTATGGCGTTGGGCGGCTTGATGCATGAGGATTATGGCCCTGGCAGTCAGGCCGTTGATCTTGCCCAAGGAAATGTCAACCAAGGTCCGGTAATCGTAAAGACAGGCCTTCCTTGATGGTGAGTGGTCCTCTGTATGCAATAGGGTACCAGGGAGGGCAAGCATATTCCCTCTGTCATGCAAGTAGCTCCTTTCAATGCGAGGGACTCGTCCTTGGAGGCCCTCCTCCAGGGTCATGGCAGCAAATTCCCACTGGAGGAGTCTCTCCTCTGCACCGAGGGTCTCCCAGCTCCTAGGAGGCCAGGTGATGCTCCTGGCACCAGCAGAGAGCCGGATCTGATGGTGTGTCCAGTCCCTTCTGGCTGGGGGAACCAGTGGCATACAACCTGTTGTCAAGATCTTCTTGGCATCCCTCATGGTGTCCACTTCCCTTGGCCTTGGGAGAGCTGGGCCTTTGATGGTATCTTTTCTGTTCCTCTGTTCTTGGGACCTTTGATGAGGAATCCTTATGGGGAGACTCGATCTTTTCTTGGGCCTGGGGGAAGATTCCCTTGACGAAAAAGGGGATGTCCAGTGTGTAACCGAGTCTATCAGGTTCTTCTCTATCCCCAGAAGTGATGCCACGGTAGCTTTCCATGTCTCCAGTTGAGTCCCATCCATTTTCTGCCCCGATCCACTTGGCCTGGAGTTGGGTTCGGCCCTGCCAAGAGTCTTCATCCACCTTGTGAGGTTGACACGGATTCCGCATGGCTTCTTCTGAAATGCCTGCCTCGTACACAAACCCATCCCCAGGCGTATAGAACAGGACAGTAGCACCGTTCCTCTGGAGGAGGATGTCCTTAATCTCTAGTTGAGTAGAAGTGCCACACTTGCTTTGTGAAGGGTCGTAGTCTGGTGGTGTGTTCACTTCCAGTTCAAGACTTATGATTCCATCTGTAAATATGGACAGAGAATCATCTTGTACCTCCTGCACCTCCACTGGTAGGGTCTTTGTACACGTTTTAATGGTCTGCCATCCCTCCTCCCATTCTTCTTCTGTTCTTGGCATGCTGCCCTGCGTTGAGACCCAAAGAAGGACCATTTCCCTTGTCTTTGCTGAAAGTGCCGCATTCCAACCTGGAGCAGGTACCACCCTCACATACGATTCAGGATTAAGCGAAAACCATGTGGCATTGCTTTCTGATGTAAAGTCTGCGTCAAGTTCCTGTAGCTGTAGCTTGTGCTTGGCATCATAGTGCCTCTTCCACACCAAAACTCTTGAAAAGGACTGGAATGTAGGACACAGGATACAGGCTACCTTGAGCTTATGATGTGGTGCTGCTGCCAAATGATTCTTCAATTCTTTCTTCGTGGCAAAAGAATTGTCACATGTTCCGAGTCCACAGACATACGTGTGTGCCATCTTCAATGATTATGTGTATTGTGTAACACAAATGTTTTCTCTTAGACTCGCCTAAACATCCATTAATGCAACATATTATTCCAATTTAAATGCCATCATGTGTAATTATACTATTGATTATGTCTTAAGGTCAATACTCTACAACCCTGACACTGGTTTGCATGGATCTCTGATAAATATCTTAGCCTCACAGGACAATCATAGCTTCTATCTTTACACGGGTCACCTCCATCGGTTCTGTGTACTCCGTTCTCACACGATGCCCAGATCAAATGCCACAGAAAGAATGTAAACAACATCAAGTCAGCAGGTTCCAGGGTGATGAGGCCTAGTCTTACTGCGTTACATGATGGATCCATCATCGTTCGCTGCAGCACGTCCATCAACGCGTTCTTTCTGTTTGCAGATATCTGGCGCTGTATGATGACACAAGTTGAGGTTCCACCCTACAAAGCTTCAAGTCCTAGTACAGCTCCCTAAGATTTACCAGAGCAACCCATGCAAGCAATGGCTTCAGCACTGAAGCTCAAGATCCTTCTTCGGGACATTGATTATCCGATCCAACTATTTACATCGTAATAAAACTCCAACATTGTTAACAATAAACACAAACTTCTGAAGTTCAACTTTTCTTTAAGATATTGACAGGTTCTCAAGGACTAATCTTCTAGTTCCTTGAAGTTGACTGCTGACATCTTTTGATCCATGAGGGAAGGTTCTTCCCTCTGTAAAGTAGCAGCCAATCCACATGAAACACCTTAGAAGGTTGCTTAAGGGACCTTCTCACAAGGTAGGTGACATCATGTATCCTTTTCTCAATGAGATAGGGTCCTTTCCAACTTGAAGTGAGCCTCTGACAGACTCCACGAGATATGTTTCAACATCAGCCTGATCCCGAAGCTCTTCTGGCCTCCCAATGACTGCTTGCATGGGCAGAACTATCTCCTTTCCGAAGGCCATTTTGTTGGGTGTGCGCCCAGTACTGGAATGCATTGAAGCTCTGTAGGCCATCATTACTTGAGGCAAGTACTCGTCCCACCGCTTCTGATCCTTCTCACAATACATTGTGAGCATCTGGGCAAGGGTTTTGTTGAACCTTTCCACAGCTCCATTTGATTGTGGTCTGTAGCTAGTTGTCCTGGCCCTGTGGATCTGTAAAAAGTCACCGATGTTTTTGAAAAGCTTTGACTCGAATGTAGAGCCTTGGTCAGTGTGTATCTGCATAGGCACACCCAACCTACTGATGAACACATCCACAAAAGCCTTAGCGACTGTGACAGCTTCCTGGTTAGGGATAGCAACAGCTTCAGTCCACTTAGTGAAACAATCACTTATAACAAGGATGAAGTGACGTCCTAACTTTGTCAGGGGGAGAGGTCCTAAGATGTCCCAAGCAACTCGCTCCATAGCCTCTAAACTGTGTATTCCCCTAGAGGGGCCTTAAGGGGTCCCTTAGGTTGTTTCTTGGCTGTGCAATGGTCACAGGTTTGACAGTAATTCTCCACTTCACCCTTGAGACCTGGCCAGTAGAAAGAGAACTTGACTTTCTCCAGAGTCTTCTCTCTGCCCAAGTGTGCACTGGATGGAATGTCATGATAGTACTTCAAAACATCATCTTTCAGGCTCTGAGGAACAATCATCTGCTGTCGGGATTCATCATCTTCAATCCATAAGCGATAAATCAATCCAGAGTAAACATTCAGCCGATCCCAGTGTCTCCAGAGAGTCTTGATAGTGGATGACATATGAGAGATTTCCTTCCACTCGGGCTTTTTTCCTGCTTCTTTGGCAGCAAGCAAAATCCCCACGTTTGCATCAGCCAACTGCTTCTGCCTGATTTCTGGGAGTGTCCAGTCTTCAAGAGAAACCAATGGTTCACAGGGTTGGTTCATATGGCTCCTAGTAACTGCTCTGTTCAATTCTGTGAAGCTATCTGCTTGTGGGCTCTTGTCCTCTGAGACCATCTGATTTCCCTCTTCATCTGACGAGTCTCCCAGCTCCTGCTCTACTTCCTTTCTGAGACATGCTTTACAAGGGTTTCGTGACAGAGCGTCAGCATTTAGATGTTTTCTGCCCTGCCTATGGATGACCATGAGGTTGTATGTTCCAAGTTCTTCAAGCCACCTGGCAACCTGTCCTGTTGGCTTCTTCAGGCTGCGCATCCAGCTGACAGCTGCATTATCTGTTCTGAGTAAAACCTCCTGTCCATATAAGTAGGAATGAAAGTGCTTAAGAGCATTCACCACAGCAAGAAGTTCCTTACGAGTGACACAATACTTTCTTTCATGACAGTTCAGGGACTTGCTCATGTAAGCAATGACCCTCTCTGTACCATCTTGCTCCTGAGAAAGTACAGCTCCTGTTGCTTTGTCACTTGCATCCGTGTCCAAAATAAATTTGGTTCCAGGTATAGGGTACGACAAAATTGGTGCTGAAGTCAGTGCTTCCTTGAGGTGTTGGAAAGCATTCGAGCACTCTTCTGTCCAGGAAAATGTTACCCTCTTTTCTACTAGCTGCTCTAACTGTTTGGCTATTTCGACAAACTTCTCTACAAATTTCCTGTTATAGGAACATAATCCAAGGAAACGCCTCATCTGCTTGGCTGTTTTTGGCACTGGCCAGTTCTGCACAGCAGATGTCTTTTCTGGATCTGTTTCAATGCCTTTCTCTGACACAATGAAGAAGCACTTTGATGGTTTCAGCTTCAGACCAGCCCCTAGTGGTCTTTCAAAGACATGTTCCAACCTTTGTAAAGCTTGTGGCACTTCTATTGCTCCAACAATAATATCGTCAATGAAAAGTAGACATTCCTCCCATTGCAGTCCCCGGAGCACTTCTTCCATTAGTCTTTCAAAAGTTGATGGTGCATTCGCTAGACTGAATGGCATCAGCGTAAAGTGATAGAGTCCGAGTCCAGTCGTGAATGCTGTTTTCTCCTTGTCTTCGTCCACCACACCTATCTGCCAGAACCCTGAGTTTAAGTCGATACGCAAAAGTGCATGGATCCATCTTTCTTTCGTACTAGGACCACAGGGGATGCCCAGGCACTGGTTGAAGGTTCAATTACTCCCCGTTTAAGCATCTTCTGGATCTCTTCTTTGTCAATTTCCCTTTTACCAAAAGGTTGCTGTCTTGGAGGTTGTCTAATGGGACAGGCTGTTCCAGTGTTAATGCGATGTTCCACCTTTGAAGTTCTGCCAAGGTCAGCTGATGAAGTTGCAAAGACTTGTTGGTATCTTGCAAGAAGAATTGCAAAATCTTCACTCTCATCCATAGAGAGATGTTGGGAGCTTCTTTGCCAAAGGTCCTTGAAGTGCTCAGGAAGAGGCGTACATTGTAAGCTTGAAATATCAGCATTGTAGTTGCAATGGACTGAGGCACATCTGTCTTGTTCTTCCAGCTGAATGTACAGTGACTCTGCTACTCCCACAACCATGTTACAGTGGAGTGTGACTTCATCAGGACTGAAGTTAAAGACATTGATTTTCTGGACCTCTTCAGATGTATCTACTACGCACTCTGGTACATGGACTCCAGGCGGAAGATCCCTTTTTCCTGCTATAATACCAGCTGGATACCTGGGTATCTTCATCGTTATCCAGGATCCTGAATGAGGTGGATTAACTGTGGTCTCACTCACTTCAACACAACAACTCATTTCAGCTTCGGATGAAATCCAACAATTTAAGGAAGAATCCCCTGAATTGAGCTTTAGACGTTTGTAGTCGATGGCACTCACATGCTTTAAGAGGAAATCTTGACCCAGGATTGCATCTGGAATTACATCACACACAAAGATAGGATGTGTGTAATTTTGTCCATGTCAGCATGCCCTTCAATCTTTAAACCTGTTCCATCCACTCCTGCGACTTTAATGGTCCCTTGCTGGAGAAAAGGAGCATCTTCCAACTTGATCTGGTCAAATATCCTCTTTGATAATATTGTCATGGTTGACCCACTGTCAACAAGGACATTTGCTTCTACACCATATATGACACCCTGAATGTAGAATCAATTATCCAAACCCCCCTTAGAGTTCCCAGTCAGTCCATCTCGGATAGCAGCATCTTCAGGCCTTGAATTCCCTGTCTCCCCATGGCCTACTGAGTCGACAGGATGGCTTTTCCCTGCGTCCCTGCAGATCCGGCATTAAAGGTGGACATCTGTTCCTGGCACCTTTTGTATATTGGGCAGTCTCTCATAAAATGTTCCCTTGATTTGCAGATGAAACAAGTTCTCTGACTTTGAGGTCGGTAATTTCTCTTCTCATATCTGAAGTTGTTGCCCTTTTCAAGCTTCTCTAACCTTCCCATGATCTTATGCAGCACTTCACCCTGCAGATCTTCATTTGGCCTGGGTGCGCTCTCAAGTTCCATAGGAGCAAGCCCTCCTTCATTTCTGTTCCCTACTGCCCTGACTTGTCTCTTCTTATCTCGATGGTCGCCAACCAATGCCTCAAACCTTTCAATCACCTCCACCGCTCCTGAAAGAGTCCTGCATCCTCTGTCAATGCAATGAAACTTAAGCTCTGGTGAGACTGGCTTGTATAGCTGATTAAGGGCAATAGCTTCCTGTGCCCTGCTGTCTAAGTCAATGTATGCCCTTTGGGTCATCTGACTTAGGTCATTGGCCAAAGCAGCAACTGACTCAGCATTCTGTCTCTGTCTGACTTCTAGGCTTGAAAGCCATAAGCTCTGTTGTCTCTCACTCCCAAATCGGTGGTTGAGGTTCCTAACTAGCATGTGCAGTGACCTCTTCTCGTGCGGGGTCAGTCCCATGTAGAATGTCCTAGCAACCCCCTTCAGGCTGGCAGCAAGAACTAAGAGTTGCTGGTCCATAGGCCAGTCACCGAGTTCTGCACAGTTCTTGAAGTGTGACAGGTACTCCTCCCAGTCTGTTGTCCCATCATAGAAATCTGGCCTGATTGTGAAGGGTACTCTTCTTCTAGGTATGACCATTGGTCTCCTAGGTGTTGCATCATCTCTATGGTGTACTCTGACCTCGTCATTGGATCTGCTTGGCTCTTCATCAAGTGATTCAGCCTCTTCATACAGTTCATCAAGTGTCTCCTCTTCAAAAGATATGTCCCCTTGTCCTTCTTCTGCTGTGGTTTGATGACACTTGTCAAAAGAAACTTCTGCGTTTGGAGATGAAACTGTAGCCATCTTGTCACTGGTCCTAACTGGTCCCTTGGTTCGTATCAAGGATGTTTAAAAATATAAACATCCCACTTCTGACACCAGTTTGTAGCGGCCCGGACCCGAACTTCTGATAAACCTCGAAGTCAGGATGTAACTGAGAGTCAAAACACTTCTTTTCAATGAATAATTAGTTTTTATTCATGTGGGTATAACAATGCCTTATATGGACAACACAATGCTTCCAAATAAGTAGATCCATCTGAGCTTTAAGGGTTATTTGTAAGGACTAGTGTCAGGGCAAAATAATTAATGCCTGTAACTATAATGGTAGTTTACTGCTATAAATATATATATATGGATGACTTCTTTATCTGAATAACTTTACAGTTACTAAGATAGCAATTTGTGTCTGTGTTCAAAAATGCAGTCTATTTATAGAAATGATTACATTAGGACAAGGGGAACTTTTGGGCTGAATTATCTGCCCTTTGATTGAAACTGACCTTTAGACTGCCAAAGTCCGAATGACCCAGAATGGATCTCATCGTATTTATAGGTGTAAGAAAATGGTCACATGTCTGTTATTGACCAATCAAATTACGAGAAATAACGTCCCTTTACGTCCTTATTCCTTTGAGGGATCTACTTTCACAATGTACAATCACTGAAATAAAGAGGAAGGCAAACCATCTCAGGAGGTAATTTGGTATAAAAATGAGTATTTATACCAATCGATTAATTCTGTCTAATTGATTCACTAATTGCCTTCCAATATCACAAGATAAACAATTACATCCTGCTACGTCGAAGCTACGTCCTTGCTGCCTGCCGAGAGGACGTAATAACAACAAGCAACATCGACTGGGAACTACGATGGACAATTCAAAGAGGAAGATTACAAATGTCAGGAGGCAATTGGAATTTATCTGATGCATAAGACGTTTAATAACACGAATTGGCCACTGGTATGCTTTGACAGAAGCACTGGATGTCATATTTATGAGAAACATGTTCATAAATAGTGACGCTAAATACTGCGCATGAATACATCAGCAAAGATTACATAGTTCCTGATGTCAGAATTAACAGTAACTTTAATACACGTCTTGACATATCATCAAATACGATTCTGGGTTCCTCTGGACATAGTTCATTAGATTAAATAAACTTTATAATGCAAAATACTAAGCATTAGCCAAATTCAGTAACTTCATCGCGACCTAAGCTAGCTGTCACAAAGTTAAAATGGCGGGCGTCGGCGAAACACGTAGCTCAGCCCTGATCACAAATTCACACAAATATGGATAAATATCAAGCTGCCAAGTGATTGTGATCTGTTTGTTGAAGAATGAAGGTATGGTTAATCTGTATGTGATGGTTAATTTGCGTAACTGTGTGCTTAGAACGATGAATTCTTCAAAAGTTACGGTCAATGCAAAACTCTTGAAACAAGTAAACAAGATCGTTTTGACAGGCACGTTGTTGACATCGATGCTTATGAGGTACTGGCACATCCTAAACAATATGCGTAACATGATGGCATGGACATATGATTATTTTTACGAGATTACAGTGTGCCATGAAGCTCTATAAAAGCATGCTATGATCCTCTGATAGATTTCTTACCAAAGCGGGATTCAAAACATTGAATTACGTGAAAACGAGGTTGGCAAAAATATACTGATATATACCTGCAAAACTAATTACAGTTTACAGGATAATTATGATATAATTCGTGCACTGTAATATAACCATAAGAAATACAACAGGGACATATTTAGGAAATATTTCTAATTTTTACAAGCTGTCATAACGTACATATTTTATATATTCTTCGTGATGGTCATCACAATATCACGGCGGGGGACACCAGAAATGGGCTTCACACATTGTACCCATGTCGGGAATCGAACCCGGGTCTTCGGCGTGACGAGCGAACGCTGTAACCACTAGGTTAGCCGACCGCCCCCCATCGAAACAGATTCCATGGGGCGTAAGAGGCAATATAGCAGTGAAAATTATATGCATGGATCACTGAAAGAAGAGGGTATCTGTGTAAAAAAACCACTGGGATGGACTCAGAACAAGTCCTCTGTGGTTAGTGGATAAGCTGATTATTGGATTCGGTTGAAAAGTGTATTAACCATCAGTGTATTTTCATTGCATTTGAATTGAACTATAAGCTGCCTGGTGCCATGTTATGTTGTACTCAAAGAGTAAGGGGCGACTAACGGGATCTGGTGGTCAGACTCGGTGACTTGGTTTCAGGTCATCGTATCCCAGTTGCGTGGATCGATGCTCATGATGTCAATCAGTGGATTGTCTGGTTCAGACTCGAATATTTACAGACCGCCGTCATACGGCTGGCATTGTGCACAGTACTGCGTTAAACAACAAAGACCATGTACTCTGAGTAACGTCTCTGTCTGATGTCTGGAGCCACTGATTTGTGGTTCGGTTCCCCTAGATTATATATGACCCTTGGTTTGTCAGCACCATGCCTGTGCTCGTGGGTTCCACTGAAGTGGTAAGGTCTAGGAGAAGCATTACTGTTGAAGTATCCTAAAACATTGAGTGAACATAATGTGATATAAACAAAACTTAAACACATCATTGGCAAGTTCATATGTTTGTATACTTTCAGGCAACCATTGGGTCGCCACCCCCGGAACCCCTTCCTGACTATGACAAACCAGCCATGAACGGCTTCTCCAGAAGGATGACCCCCAATGGCACGTCTCTATACACAACCACCCCTCCCATCCCTCCACCAGACTACACCCCGCCCATGTCAACACGGAAATCTATACCACGTGTTAGCACATGATCCTGCTCGCCAGGATGGACAGAGGACAATCATCTGAATGCAGTCTTCATCACTGTGGCGAAAGTCATGCTCCGGACTGTACACACAAAACGACATTGGTGACATGACTACGACTATGTTGAAATGCAGGTGTCATACTCATAATGCCAATAACATCTTGTGGAAGAGCCTGATGGACCAATGGTGTCACAGATTCTGGTGACAGTTTGTTTGTAATGTGAAATTAACCTCACATCATGTAATCTGTGATATATGCTGTGTTTTCTTGACGTTTGGTTGATGTGCATAAACACATGTTTCGGACTATCAGCAGCGTGATGCTGGGCATAATAACATGGGGTATTCAGACACGTTAGTGCTCACTCGGGTCATATATATATATATATATATATATATATATATATATATATATATATATATATATATTATATGTGTATATGTGTGTGTGTGTGTGTGTGTGTGTGTATAATATATATATATATATATATATATATATATATATATATATATATATATATATATATATATATATATATGACACGAACGTTCCTGAGTGAAGTGCACTAGTGATGGCTGACCAACGACATATATACGGGTTCGGGTTCGAATCCGGTTCGAATAAATATGTGATTGATTTTACAATGTAAAGTTCACGAAATATAGTTAACCACTAACACAGTGATCCTATTGCAGAATAGGTAGTTACTTGTAATTGGTGACTTTGAAACGTAAATCCTACAATATATATTTCATGTAAATATGGTTATCATATCATGCTGAATAGGTTGTAAATGTATTTGACAACCATCAAGTGTTGTTATTATGAATATGGTGATCAAATTGTGACACTGGTGACCACCTTACACTGTCGATATCATGAATACAGTGATCCCCTAACATAGTGATCGATCCCTTTGGGCATAAGATGTAAATATATACCAGTAACTGACAACTTCAAATGTGAAATTTCCGACAGAGCAGGAAACAAAGTTAAGTGGTCGATAGAATTGTCGACTTAAACACGTTTCTTGACACAATTCTTTTAATGACAGTTCTGTTGACATTTTCCGTAAAATATTTATTATCCATTTAAACACCAAACTGCGATAAATCAAATTAATCACACCATGGAGTCTGTACCTATACAGATTCCCAGGGCCCCGTTCCACAAAGCGATATTAGCGTTAAGATGATCGTAACTCCCATACTTTAACATAGGCTTACGATGATCGTAGCGCTAAGATCGCTTTGTGGAACGGGGCCCTGCTCAGATTCATCATGTGTATTGTTAATAAGCCTTCATGTTGTGACGGTAATTGCAGTAAGTTCAAAGACGTATGGTCAGTTCACGAAGATTGAAAGAAATTATCTATTTAACATGCGCCCCCTATTACTGGTGACCACAGACAGGCCCTCTTTAATCACTGACAGCCTGCTGACTCAGAAACAGTTCACATGGTGTATCTGTGTTACAGCGCTGTGGTGCCTCGCTTTAGGGTTCGTGGTATTTCAGTTATGACAGGGCTGAATAAATATTTGTAAATATTTGATTCAAATTTTTATATTTTCAAGGATCTCATGTTTACTTCGTGGTATTGAACTTTCTCGATTATTATTATAATTGAGTCGACGTAATATTTTGATGTCATTATTCATGTTATGATATGTCCCCTTTACGATCAGAACCGATATTTGTGAAATTCATAAACAGATAACGATTTGGGTTTATATTTAAAAGAATTGAACTTCGTCGCAGACTTCCAGCATCTGTGATATTAATTGTTTAGTTTCATTTGTTACTAATAATAGTTTGATAATCGTGAGTGATTCAATAAAAAAAATCACTGTTCGTCGAAGTTTCAAATTTGATTTAATTAAAATATATTTTACGCGTCGTCAGTGGTGTCACTGTGAAGGGGCGTGTCCCCACGTGCCCTATGTGCGGTTCTATACAAGGGCTGGTCCCTTGTTTTTTGTTTCCTCTCGAATATTTATCCCTTTTTTATGGAGAAATTGACAGCTACATTCTTGCCAGTGTTAGAGCGTATATTTTTTTATTTTACTTATCAACAAGTTTTAGATTTTGAAGCTGAACAAGTTTTAGATTCTGAAGCACATTTTGCATGATACATGTGTACTTATGTCACGTGAACCAGTAATGAGAGGATTTATAGAATTTATATGATGGCATTATTTGGACCTGTTGATGAACAATGTTTTGAAAACAAGAATCTCGATGATTTTGCAGCTATATTCATCTGTACAAATGTGGTGGAATTATCACAGTATTGAGTATAATAGTTTTCCCGCATAGTTTGTCAGTGACATTGAAACTGAACGAGGTGATATAAAAACATATATATTGTTGAAATTTTCCATCTGTTACTTGTGCTACCTTTCATTGCGACACTGTAGAGACATTATCGACAATAAACAGTACTCGTCACCAAGTCGTTATCAAATTATTGAACAATGATTAATATATATTTGTTTGCATGACCATCTCTCACGGCTTGGTAACGTTAATAAAGGCATATCAACATTATAATCATATTCACCATCATCGTTATTATCACAATCCTTGAGAAAAGAACGTTTTTCTGTTTCGGTGTGAATAATAATTCGATCACACCTGTTTTTGTGTCAATGAACACATGAACCGTGTCACCAAGCCTTGTATCTGAGGTTTGCTTGGTATTGCATTGCTTCTTCGTTTCTGGGTTAAAAGTGGACTGACACAACTGCTTCATCAAATAGCATTATGACGATACTGATGGGTATTTATGTTTAGGTTAATGTAGACTGATGAATTTTTCCCTGAGCTAAGGTAATTTCAATAACCTCACATGGATTTACGACAGTCGTAGCGCTGAGGTTCTTTTTGTACAACGATACCCTGATGTCTCCTGGGTGCCGTTGTACAAAGCGATCTTAGCATTAAGGTGATCGTAACTCCCATATCTTAACATAGACGTACGACAGTCGTAGCGCTAAGGTTGTTTTGTACAACGGCATCATGGTCAGTAGAGGGTCCAGTGGTCAATGTGTTCGAATCTCACAGGCTTAAGGCTCTCACAGAAGGCTTAAGTTCCCGCATGCTATAGTTATGGTGTACCCACATGATACGGCTGAATAATTGCTGAAAGAGGACAAAATATCCACACTTTTTTAAAACTACAAGGAAGAATATGACATATTGGGCCCATTACAAATTTCAAATGTTTAAGTGACCGAAAACTTTAATGTGTTCATATGACTAACAACTTGCAACTTTGGCCTTTTTCTTACTATTGTCTGACTTTCTGTCTGACTGCGTTTTCGCTGACTTCGTCAGTGGTAAGGACAACAATGGTTAACAGAATTCCATCACGCTTCTATTGTAATACCTGGTAAGTATGCCAAATAAATTGTTTAAAGAATAGGTATCGTTTTTTTTCTAAAAATCAGAACTCATAAAGCATGTTATACACTGGTTGAACGTATCAATATTCACTGTTCACTTTTTATAAAAGCCTTTTTGAACTAACCACGAGGGTAAACTCACTTTCGGGATCTCAATAGGGATATAGAACCTATTTGTGTTGATCACTGTATATCATCATCAGTAGTATTGGAGCATGCTATATATGAATGCCAGGACTAACACAGTGTATATATCAGGATGTCATAACTAGTAAATTGCTGATTATGCGGAAAAGGTCTCATCATCATCATCATAAACTGGTGATAAAATGATATTATTTCAACATTCCGTCACCGCCGCTTTTGTGAAATTTGTTTATATCATCATCATCATCATCATCATCATCATCATCATGTGTGTTTTATTTTCATGAATAAAAAAATCAACATGTTGTATGACTTATATTTCCTGTATCTAATGGTATAGTGAATGATGGTTACCGACGCAGCAATTTATCTTTTTAACACGATTGCCTGCAAATATTCTGGACCAGACAAACCCGTGACGCCCGGGAACGCATGACCAATCCATCTTTTTTACCTGGCTCTTTCAAGCAGGGATCCTGGAGAAAAAAATGTCCACCATATTCCCACAGCTGCTAAGTAATAATATTGGTGGTACATATTGTAGTATATTAATACTATTTAACATTTCAGTTTCTTTACATCACACATCAAATCGCTGCCGCTGCTAATTTCCTCAAACCAATGACACGGTAATTTGCATATTGATACGTGAAATGATCTTACTGAAAAAATAAAATTCGAAAGTTGATATAAAACATCAACGCCAGAGATATAATCTCTGATATAAAAAGTTAACAATAGATCCTGTTTCTGGCAGATATTTGAGCTATACACTGGCTTTTATACCAGTAATACAACAGCCGTTTCAATTGAAATCTTTTCGCTTTGTTGTATGTCTCTTTCTACATCGCGCGGGGCATGATGTCCTACCTTAATGGTTCATTTGACACAACCAAAAGATATGTATATCATTATTATACGATGATTAGACCAGCTGTTGAGCAACGCATCCTGTACGAAAGGCATGCCCCAGAGAAGAACTGTAGCCAGCAACAATGGTGAGAACTGATAGGATTCGCTCGTTGACCGCAGTGCATGACTCTGTGTCCAGACGATGTGTCACAGTGACGAGTACACGTTTTGTTTGTTGTTTAACGCCACACTCAGCACTATTCCAGCTATATGACGGCGGTCTGTAAATAATCGAGTCTGGACCAGACAATCCAGTAACTGACATCATAAGCATTGATCCTGGCAATTAGGATCGATGACATGCATCAACCAGGTCAGCGAGCCTGACCACCCGATCCCGTTAGTCGCCTTTTACGACAAGCACAGTCGCCTTTTACGGCAAGCATGGGTTGCTGAAGACCTATTCTGTCCCGGATCTTCATGTTAGTAGTAAGAATAACCATACCATACCATACCATACCATACCATACCATACCATACCATACTTAAATGTTGCAGGGGTGGTCGGGTAGCTAGTGGTAAAAGCGTTCGCTCGTCACGCCGAAGACCCGGGTTCGTTTCCCGACATGGGTACAATGTGTGAAGCCCATTTCTGGTGTCCCCCGCCGTGACATTGCTCACTAAACTCATATTGCGTGCTTTGTTCGTATTATGATAATTTTGTCTCTTCCTACACAGATAATTCAGGCTCCTTTATCTTTTTGGTTCATTATGGGAACAGATTTTCATTTTCATATTTATGTTCATGAAATAATTAATTGCATGATTATTATAAAAAAATAAACGAAAATAAATACCTACATATTGCGTAACAAAGACCATTAGACACATTAGCGATTAGTCATGAGTTCCTAATATCTAGAGAGATGTTGAATGTTAATAAACAACATTTGTATAATTGATGTACATTTCATACACTCATGTATATGTACGTCACAAACACGACTAATTATTTCACAATGTCAGCAATTATGCCAATTATTGAATAAGCATGAGACTACAAAAGATTGATGAAGACCATACTCCCCATTAAATGTCGTGATCTACATAATGACTGGTACAGTTATTTGCGCCACCTGTATTAATGCATATACTGTGTCGACAAAAAAGGTTACAGCTTTCTTTTTATGTTTTATACATCATTCCTCCCAACGCCAGAGTGATGAGTCAATTGCACTGATGCCTTGACGTCAGCTGAAGCTCATGTCCAATGAAACATCGCCCCTTCATCACGTGACGCATAATTTATGTCTACCTTGACAGATACATAGCGGCCATTACTGTATAGTAACGTGTGCTCCATGTTATTTTCATGCCAAACTTGATATATGTCTGTAGCGGTAGGAAAGCAGGAAGGATCGATTCCTGAATGAAACAAATCAAAATTTCAAATCGTATTCAGGAGATCTCCTGCTAATCTAACTGTTAATCACGTGACACAGTTCACACTCCTTACAAAATAGCTTACATTTTGTAGACAAAATATTATTTTGTTAAATTTATAAGAAATTCTGTAGGCTTTCTTGATGTGGCGCTTGATGCACGTTGATGGTCATGACGTACGTGCGCCAAGCTCCACATGAAGTAACCATGCTCTTTACCATTTCATGGAAGCCATTAACGAGTGTACATGTTAGATCTATGCATAAATATTCAGAGTAACTAAACACTCTCTTCAAGACTATATAAAAAGGGGGATGACTTCCACTTTCCAATAGCTAACTTTCCCTGTGTGTTTTCTTCCATCAGCTCGAGCCCTTGGTGTCTACATTTGACCTTTTTTGAGGTGCAATCGAGCATGCTATTTCTTCAAAGATTTCAAAGAGCGTTATACGACTCTTGGTCAAAAGTACTTTGATCAAGGTTACAACATTCAAGGCCTCAGTAATGTGTGATATTCCATCAGCTGCAGTCCTTAGTGTCTACATTTGACAATTTTTAGGTGCAATCGAGTATGCACTTTCTACGAAGATTCCAAAGAGCATCGTACCACTTTTGCTCAAAAGTTACTTGATCAAGGTTACAACATTCAAGGCCTCAGTAATGTGTTATATTCCATCAGCTGCAGCCCATGGTGTCTACATTTGACAATTTTTAAGTGCAATCGAGTATGCACTTTCTACGAAGATTCCAAAGAGCATCGTACCACTTTTGCTCAAAAGTTACTTGATCAAGGTTATACAACATTCAAGGCCTCAGTAAAGCTTTCAAAATGTTTTATGGATGACATGTGGAGGATCTTTCCAAATTTGAAGCGTCAGTGATAAAATGGCGTCCGATGCAATTCCTTAGTTTGACTTGGTCAGTATTTTACAGTGAATTATAAATTCATGCTCATGATACAATCGAAGTAGACTAAGTACAATCGGTTTTGCTTTTAAAAGAGATTTCTTGTGACTAGGGAAAGGGTTATGATGCTTTTAGTTATCAATCGCTTGTTTGTTATAGAACGTACATGGTGACGGGGCCAATAGGACGTATAGAGCCTTGAATGACATTCGTGTACATGTTTCGTCTGTGGTTTAGTTTTTTCTAATTAAGGGGTTACCGAATTTCTTATATACATCACAATAGGTAACTAATGTGACAATATATTATTTCCTGAGTTTTTAATGATTTTAAGTATTGCAGTTGAAAATATTAAAAAGTTAATTTCGTAGCAGTGGCCGGGGTCGACTACATGTATTAGAAATTGTAGGATGCTGTTTCTTGTCCCGCTGGCGACACGGATGCCAACAAACTTTGAAATCACGTCTGTCAGAATATAATAGAGAACCGTTAATTAAGTGAAATGTCAATTTAAGGGTATGTAGGCATAATCAACAACCAACTATTTAGAAAATAGTGGAGTGTCGTCATTCATTTTAAAATCAGTTAGTTATACATGTACCCTTACACCAGTAACATTTCCGAAAGTATAAAATGTCTCTTGCTCAGCATATGTTTCCTGCATATTCCGATACCTTACTGACCTCACGTCTCTCATGTACGTACATCTGATGGAAACCATCTTTAAAATTATCGTTACCTTTCAAACTTGCATTTTGCTTCCATCTTTTGTTTCTGATGTATATTTGTTGATTGGTTTGTCACGTGGCTTGGATATATTATATTTTGTCATGATGTGCTTTGGTGAAATAATCTAGAAGTATCATTATCACCATAATGCTGCTATTATTATTCTAAGTGGACAATTACACTTTTTAGATCTGACACTGAAGTCAAAAGTTATGAGAAAATGCGAACAATAATTGGCGAGTAATTATGTGCTATAATCAAGGCTCAACAAGCCATTTATGAAATTATTTAGAAATATATTAGTATTCAGTCTTTGCTAATGCTTGTCTTCATTGACAATAACGATGTAGTGTAATCTGCATCTCCGATAACTCACAATACACATTTCAGTATTTTGAATTTACGGACTTCAAAAATGGAATTTCGAAATTTCGTGTTGACTGCTGCTGTCTTTCTCACTGCGGTGACGTCATGTATAGCAGGTACGTATACTACTCCACCTTCTATAAGGACCCGTGAAGATCCGGGGTAGAATAGGTCTTCAGCAACCCATGCTTGCCGTAAAAGGCGACTATGCTAGTCGTAAGAGGGTTACGGGATCGGGTGGTCAGGCTCGCTGACTTGGTTGATGCATGTCATCGATCCCAATTGCGTGGATCGAGACCAGAAATGGGCTTCACACATTGTACCCATGTCGGAATCGAACCCGGGTCTTCGGCGTGACGAGCGAACGCTTAAACCACTAGGCTACCCGACCGCACTGTTTGTTGTTAACACAACCAAAAGATATATCACAATTGTACGATGATTAGACCAGCTGTTGAGAAACGCATCCTGTACGAAAGGCATGCCTCAGAGAAGAACTGTAGCCAGCAACAATGGTGAGAACTGATAGGGTTCGCTCCTTGGCCGCAGTGCATGACTTTGTGTCCAGACGATGTGTCACATTGACGAGTACACGTTTTGTTTGTTGTTTAACGCCGCATTCGGCAATATTCCAGCTATATGACGGCGGTCTGTAAATAATCGAGTCTGGACCAGACAATCCAGTGACTGACATCATAAACATCGATCCACGCGTTGGGATCGATGACATGCATCAACCAAGTCAAGAGCCTGAGCACTGTTTGACACCGCTTTGAATAGTATTTTAGTTATATCACTACGTGTCTTGGGGCTGTTGTGGGAGAAAGCCGGAAGTGATGCAAATCTAAGGCTTAACCACTTTGGTGACACCCCCAAACATGGGTATGGTGGTGATAAACCTAGAAACACAATCAGGACGATAGACCATAGTTTTCTTGCACGCCTAGAGAACACACAGCGAATTCATCGATTTGAGTGCCTGAGTGGTTGTAACGCCGCCTTCAACAGCTTGTAAGCTTGAAGAGGTGTGAAAACACGAAGTGATGAATATGTTTGGGCTGGCTCTCGAACACTAGATAGTGACAATGCGACAACGCGACATATTTGGCTTCCGAAAAATGTCGCGAAGTCGCATTGTCGCCCTTTGATAAAAATCTAACATATCATCCAAAGCGCGACAGTGTATGGTGGCCGAGAGGGGACATCGCTTTCTCGCCTTCAATTACGGCCGCGATAAAGCGATAAAGCGTGACGAAAAAGGGATAGCATGGGACGAGAATGCGATGTGTATTTTGCTTTTTCGTCTCGTGTTATCGCTTTCTCGTATCGTTGTATCGCTTTCTCGCTCTATTGCCTCGTTCTGTCGCTTTCTCGTCTCGTGCAATTGCTTTTTCGTCTCGTGCTATCGCTTTCTCGTCTCGTGTTATCGCTTTCTCGTCTCGTGCTATCGCTTTCTCGTCTGGTGTTATCACTTTATCGCTTTCTCGTGGCCGTAATTGAAGGCGAGAAAGCGATGTCACCTTTCGGCCACCATAAAACTGCGACAATTTGGACATGTTTTGCTTGTTTGGGGGACAAACAAACAAGCAAACAAATGTAAAGGCGACAACGCGAGTATGTCTCTTCTAGGATTCCATATATATCACTCCAACTTGATTTAGTGTACAGCGTTATCGCGATGCCCCACTGAGTATAATGAGCGTACGTAGCGCAGTGGTGGTAGTTAAACATAACAGCGTCTAGCTGCCAAAGTGTACACAGTTCATAAGGGAAAAATAAATGATATTTCTTAAACGGTCTCTACAGCCTCGTTACAGCGACGCGTGATTGGCGGCGAGCTGACGTCCAAGGGAGACTACCCTTTCCTTGTGTCCCTGTGGTACATGAAGGAGAATGGCTTCACGAATAACACCAAGATGCACCACGTGTGTGGGGGTGCTCTGATAGCGCCGAGTTGGGTGCTGACTGCCGCGCATTGCTTTGAGTAAGTAGACTTCCATACACATCATATACAATGTACAAGGCAGTGTTTGTGTGTTTGTTTATTGTTTAACGCCGCACTCAGCAATATACCAGCTATATGACTGCGGCCTGTAAATAATCGAGTATGGACCGGGAATCCAGTGACTGACATCGTGAGCATCGATCAAGGTAATTGGGAAACGATGACGTGCATCAACCAAGTCGGCGAGCCTGATCACAGTGTCACACAGTGCTCTGGTGTTGATAGATATTGATGTGACGAAGTTGTGAGTGAGTTGGATTTAACGCCACTTTTAACAGTATTCCAGTTATATCACGGCGTGTCAACTTAATGTGGGAGGAAAGCCCGAAGTGATGCAGGTCTCAGACGTTTACCACTTCGGTGAAAACTACGAGCACGGGTATTGTGCTGACAAATCTAGAAACATTATTGGGGCGAACCGGGATTCGAACCCACAAGCATAGGTTTCTAGCGCGCCCAAGGGGCGCAACTCTGCACAGCGAATCGCGGCGCCTTAGACGACTTGGCCACCCGTGCCCCCTGACGAAGTTGTAGTCTGTAGTGTGACGCTATGGTGGTCTTTATCTCCTAACACAGTGCTCAGGTGTTGGCGTGTATTGATGTGAGGCAGCTGTGAAAATTAGTCTGTAGTGTGACACTATAATGGCTTCAGTTTTCTTCCAACACAGTGCTCGGGTATTGAAGGGTATTGACGTGAAGGAATCGTGGAAGGTAGTTGCCGGGAAATTCAACCAGTTGGCCGATGAAGACTCGGACCAGTTCCGTACCATCACTGAGATCCATACGTACCAGGGCTGGAACAGTGCGTATACGTGAAATAATAACATTGATTACATAATACGTAGACAAGCTGTGAATAGTCACACAATCGTTGTTTAAGAACGATATGTTGCAAATCTCAATCAGTATTCAACGTAAATCTAATGAGTGAGTGAGTGAGTAGTGTTTAACGCCGCTTTTAACAGTATTCCAGTTGTAACACGGCGTGTCAGCTTAATGTGGGAGGAAAGCCCAAAGTAATGCAGGTTTTTACCACTTTACCACTTCGGTGAAACCCTACGAGCACGTGTATGGTGCTGACAAACCTAGAAACATAATAGGGGTGAACCGGGATTCGAACCCACAATCATTCCATTATAAAGGATTATGTATTAATGTATACAACACTTCATTATTAAAACATTTATGGCCATGGGTCAAGGGTGGAGGTATGTTTAATCTTGCCACTTTGAAGCACTACGGTATATGTATACATGTACTATGTGGGTGAAGAAGTCGGGTGGTGGGCTAGCCTAGTGGTTAAAGCGTCGAAGACCATTTCTGGTGTCCCCCGCCGTGATATTGCTGGGACATTGCTAAAACCGGCGTAAACTGATAATCATTCACTGTGGGTGAAGGAAAGGTAAATCCCGAGGGGTGTGAGGATGGTGTGAGGGTGGTTGGAATAGCGCGAGGTCCGAAGGCGCGAAGGCTCGTCCGTTCCTCAGGGTTCACTCTTTCCACCAAAGCCGAGGAGAAGCGTTGTTTGTCTTTGACTTAAATAACTTCGTAACAAGTTTGATTAATGTTTGTTTAATATTACGAGCGTATGTATGGAAGTGCGTTACGACAGCTTAAAGCAACGCCCGTAAAATGTAGCTGGCCAGAAAATACCAGCAAAGTACCTCCCAATAAACCACTTTCCTGAAGCAGTTCGGTGGTGTAATGGTTTAAATGCCTGACTTCACATCGAGATTTTGTTGGTGCGAATCCCGCCATCCATGTGAAAAAACTTCTTTGTTTTTGATGTTAGACTGACTGACTAAGTATGGCTTTACGCCGCTTTTAGCAATATTCCAGCAATATCACGGCGGGGGACACCAGAAATGGGCCTCACACATTGTACCCATGTCGGAAAACGAACCCGGGTCTTCGGCGTGACGAGCGAACGCTTTAACCACTAGGCTACCCGACCGCCCCCTTTGATGTTAGAACCTTGGTCGTTTGATAAACTCCATACTCATCCAAGAAATGGTCACTATCCCTGATATGTTTTTTTATTAATAACTCGTGTTCTTGCTTCAGTTAAAAAACTTCTCGGAGACGCTGCCTTGTTGAAACTGAACGAACCGGTAGATTTATCACGGGAAGATGTTTCTGTCATCAGCCCGGATACTGACCCCTCGTGCGCCGTGGCTGGAGCTGATTGTTATGTCGTGGGGTGGGGACAAATAGCTGAGAGTGAGTATATTGGTGGCATTGGACCGATACCACATGGAACGTGGATAGAGCAGATGGTTATGTTGTGGGGTGGGGTCAAGTGGCTGAGGGTGGCTGGAGCTGATTGTTATGTTGTGGGGTGGGGCTAAGTGGCTGAGGGTGGCTGGAGCTGATTGTTATGTTGTGGGTTGTGGCCAAGTGGCTGAGGGTGGCTGGAGCTGATTGTTATGTTGTGGGGTGGGGCCAAGTGGCTGAGGGTGGCTGGAGCTGATGTGTTATGGAGTGGGGCCAAGTGGCTGAGGGTGGCTGGAGCTGATTGTTATGTTGTGGGGTGGGGCTAAGTGGCTGAGGGTGGCTGGAGCTGATTGTTATGTTGTGGGTTGGGGCTAAGTGGCTGAGGGTGGCTGGAGCTGATTATTATGTTGTGGGTTGTGGCCAAGTGGCTGAGGGTGGCTGGAGCTGATTGTTATGTTGTGGGTTGGGGCTAAGTGGCTGAGGGTGTCTGGATCTGATTGTTATGTTGTGGGTTGGGGCCAAGTGGCTGAGGGTGGCTGGAGCTGATTGTTATGTTGTGGGGTGGGGCCAAGTGGCTGAGGGTTGCTGGAGCTGATGTGTTATGGAGTGGGGCCAAGTGGCTGAGGGTGGCTGGAGCTGATTGTTATGCTGTGGGGTGGGGCCAGGTGGTTGAGGTAGGCTAGAGCTGATATGTTGTGGAGTGGGGCCAAGTGGCTGAGGGTGGCTGGAGCTGATTGTTATGTTGTGGGGTGGGGCCAAGTGGCTGAGGGTGGCTGGAGCTGATATGTTGTGGAGTCGGGCCAAGTGGCTGAAGGTGGCTGGAGATGATTGTTATGTTGTGGGGTGGGGCCAATTGCTCGAGGGTGAGCATATTGATGCCACAGGACCGACAGCACGTGCGTCGTGGCTGCCTTAAACTGACCTTGCTTCCGTGTCTTCAGAACCCTATGGCTACGGCATGTATATCCCGGTGGTGGCGGACATGCCGGTGGTGGACACAGAGACGTGCGTAGAGGCGATGAAGCCAGAAAACGTCGACAACCGCAACGTCACCATCGACGACAGCCTGATATGTGCCGGCCACGTGGAGGGAGACGTAGACGCTTGTTCTGTGAGTATATGAGTATGGTTGGACTTATTTAAGAATTAAAGTTTGCACTACCCCTATGTGTTGTGTATCAAAGTATAGTTTTTCCCTGAACTGTTATAGTTAAAGCGCGAGGACGCTAAACTTTATTACACTGCACATGGGGGTAGAGCAAACTTTATTACACTGCACATGGGGGTAGAGCAAACTTTATTACACTGCACATGGGGTAGAGCAAACTTTATTACACTGCACATGGGGGTAGAGCAAACTTTATTCCACTGCACATGTGGTACAGCAAACTTTATTACACTGCACATGGGGGTAGAGCAAACTTTATTACACTGCACATGGGGGTAGAGCAAACTTTATTACACTGCACATGGGGGTAGAGCAAACTTTATTACACTGCACATGGGGTAGAGCAAACTTTATTACACTGCACATGGGGGTAGAGCAAACTTTATTACACTGCACATGTGGTACAGCAAACTTTATTACACTGTACATGGGGGTAGGGCAAACTTTATTACACTGCACACGGGGGTACAGCAAACTTTATTCCGCTGCACATGGGGTAGAGCAAACTTTATTACACTGCACATGGGGTAGAGCAAACTTTATTACACTGCACATGGGGGTAGAGCAAACTTTATTACACTGCACATAGGGGTAGAGCAAACTTTATTACTTATCTAAGATTCCAAATTGATTTCATTGGAAAAGGGTTTAAATGGCTGTTCCGTAAATTGAAAATCCACAAACAGGGCGAACTGACGGGCAGTTGAAACTGATATGGTTAAAACACCCTACCGTTAAAAGACAAACTATACGTTTTTATTGCTTTTAAATGTGATAAAGCACCACCAAAATGGTCAGATTATGGATTATAATTGTAACATTGTATTATCCGTTCAGTGTGTGATTATCCATGATCTCATGCAATAAGTATGATTTAAATTTTTAAGTTTTTATATTAATGTGCTTCATTTCAGTCACATAACGTGATAATTCCATAAATGCATTGTTGAGCCGAACTAACACATGTAAACATAGCGATGTTCTGTGTCGCTGGTTACAGTGAGTTGATGTGCGTTCTGTCGCCAAAGTTTCAACTTGGTCCGACCACCAATGTTAGCACACTGCAGCAACTGCAAACCATGAAATAGTGGGCTCCGGAGTCGGTTTCAGTAGCGTACATGATCCGTGACGACGTGAATCGCCGGCCTGGGGCGTGATACCGCGTCGACGTTGGACGAACAAGGCAAGATAAATGCGACAGTTGTCGTTTCGCTTGACTGCATCTTCCCGAGGCAAGGGAGTTGACTGACTATAAAAGTCCAGCCCACCCTTATCGAAATAGGCTGGAATTTCCCGGCTCGATCGTAGCGCCACCAGTGGCTAGTAAGAGTTATGACATTGTCCCTTCTATGTCCCTCCTATTGACCAATCCAATCCCACGTCTCATATAATTTACAATTGCTTCAAACAAAATGGCGGCGCCCAGTCAAAACGATCTGGTCGATAATCAAGATCTATCGTGTAATAGAACGGGTCTTACTTCGAGAAATGCATCATTTGATCACCTTGATTACAAGCATGAAAAGACTTGCAAAATATCTGACGACGCCCAGTTGTAGGCACAAATGCTTTGCAAATCCTTCAGTCGAGCGAAATCTCCATGTTGTTTGCGAACATGTTGTCTATTCGCATACCGATATTGACTGGACTATGCATAGACTCGTTAGTCCAGCCAAAATGTAACTCCGGAACTCAGTCAATGTCTGACAATGTCATGAAAAACTCTCGTGTTTGCTTCTACAAACTAAAAACAAATTCCAGAACCACCCAAAACAACAAAATCCTGGTGATTTTGAAAATAAGTTGGGATGAAAAATAATCTTTTCATGACGTTAACTCGAACATTATAACCAAAAGCGAGTTTTGCTCTAATGAAAAACGAGGGCGGTCGGGTAGCCTAGTGGTTAAAGCGTTCGCTCGTCATGCCGAATCCCAACAATGGTATAATGAGTGGAGCCCATTTCTGGTGTCCCCCGCCGTGATATTGCTGAAATATTGCTAAAGGCGACTTAAAACCAAACTCACTCACTCACTCTACTTTGAAACCAAGCACGTGTTGTCTATTTTAGGGCGACTCCGGAGGACCTCTGGTGTGCGTGTGTGATTTCGTCGAGGTCGTCAGTGGTATCGTCTCTCACGGTCACGGCTGCGCCAGGGAAAATCTTTATGGAATCTACACTCGAGTGTCCCTTCTAAAGGACTGGATTGATGACGTCATTAGTGGCAAAGACAATACTGGCCAGCCTCAAACGGAAACGATTCAGTTATAAGACGACACAGTAAACTACGAGCTAATCAGCAATATCCTGACATCTACGTTTATTAACTTATTCTTGATGTATTCCAAATATGTATGAGTAAAGGATCTAGTTCTGAGAAAATAAGTATGCTTTCTGATATCGCTATCTGATACCAAGTTTCATCAACGCGTACATGCTGTATGAACGATTGTGTTTCCATTTTTAACGGTAAAAGAGTAAGAGTGAGTGAGTGAGTGAGTGAGAGTTGGGGTTAACGCCGCTTTTAACAGTATTCCAGTTATATCACGGCGTGTCAGCTTAATGTGGGAGGAAAGCCCGAAGTGATGCAGGTCTCAGACGTTTACCACTTCGGTGAAACCCTCGAGCACGGGTTTGGTGACAAACCTAGAAACATAATAGGGGCGAACCGGTATTCGTACCCACAATCATAGGTTTCTGGCGAGCCCAAGGGACGCAACTCTGCATAGCGAATCGCGGCCCTTTAGACGACTGGGCCACCAGTGCCCCCTAAAAGAGTAAGACAAATTGTGACATTCCTGATGATCGTTTTGAACATAAACATCTAAATATAAGGATATATTACTTTCTTATGATGCCATTATACCCTGCCAGGACAAATAGAAAAGAAATGAAGTTGCAATGAGATGACCTATACAAATTCATCACATATGTTCATAGTGTCAGTCCTTCTGTAACTGAATACCCTATTTAATAATTTATAAGATCTAAAACAAACAGACGAATGTAAAAGTGTGGCTAACTAACGGTGTGTGTTATCAGCTTCTTGCCAACCACACATCCTGTACAACATGCTCGGGTAAAACGGAAGTACAATCAGGTAAAACGAAAGTACCATGGGCTGTTGGGATTACAATCTGTTGTGCAATTAATGTAAACAAATTGTATGCAAGACTGGACAGTTGTCACTGAGGCTGGTCACAGACACTGCTAGCAAGTGAGTTTACTGACAGTGGTTACGTGTTATCACATTATTGTTTTGTACATTCATTATACAATCAAGACGAAGGTTAAATCTGTCCTGTAACGAGTCAGGTGGTTATTATTGATCAGCGTTGCAAGTCGGCAAGCGTCGACCTAGTCTCTCTGAAGGACACTGCTGTTGTTTGATTCAGTACCGTGTGGAATCCACACCGGGGTTACATATTTAACGCAACACCATTCGTGTTACCGAGAACAACTTCTGCATCACATGATATGACTTTCAGGGCTCGCCTCAACATAAATTACTGAAATAACACCGGTGTAGTTGAAATACAGGCAATTATGTTTATGCTCACCGAAGGATCACATTCATAATATACAGTATTTGCGATATGGAAACACACAATACGGAAACACACTCGGCTAAAAATATCCGTGTGTCAGTTTCACATGTCAAACTAATATTTAAGTAATGACTGAGGCTGGAAATAGGCACCTGACGGTGGACCATAGTCTTCCTTCCATCAGCTGTCTGATACTTGATAAATGTTATATGACATGACTACAAAGGAAAAGACAAAATCAGTAACTACATGCACTTGTATAAAAGTGAGAGTGAGCGGACTGTCTCAGTTGTGTAGTGGATAGAGCGTCTGCCAGGAGAACGAAAGGTCGGGGGTTCGATTATTGGCCGAGTCATACGAAAATATGTTAAAGATGTTACTTGTTGTTACCCTGCATGGCGCTTTAGACGTGCACTTCGTTCGAGAAGTACTTTAAACGAGACGATAAACCCCAATTACCTCACCTCATCACTTCAAAGTGAGATGTGTTAACGTCACAGCCATCAAGCTATGTCACAGCAGCCTGTCAATAACCGAGAAATGATGCATCGGTCATTGCATAGTATCAATAACTATCCGTGCCGCCGATACGGTGAGTCAATATTTGCCAGGTTACAAAATGTGACCATCCACTGCTAATGTTAGTCAGCTCTTATGACAAGTATGTTCTGTCCTTGAAGCATGTATGACTAACTGTTTGACAATCAATGAAAGGGTAGCTACAGCTCTATTGTAGTTGATGCTATAGATGTGCGTAGCATGGCATGGGTTTTTGGAATAGTGGCACATTGTCCACCAGTGGCTGGTGAGCACATCAGCTAAAATTATGAAAATGAATCATGTGTGTAAACAAAAAAGACATTCTGTCTAAATCTGTAAAAAAAAATATGGTGATGATCATAGGTTATTTTATAACTGCATAGCAACACACATATAGAAAAAGGGGCTTGGGGTAATACATACATGCCAAAATGATAACGTACCTACTCCACGTGAGTGTTTGTTTCGAGGTTCCTGATAACAATGTGGAAAGGAAAACGAAAGTAGGTTCAGGAGAATCAAATGATAGATGCGAATCGATAATCAAGTGTACCAATGAATAGAAACAATGTGGTTTATCTACCCTTGATCGTGGCATGACGTGCAACATGTCACGTGACGAGGAAATGTAACACTATTAAGTGTTGTCAAATACATTCGAGGTTAGTATTGGTCACGTATATTCAGAACAGTACAGGTGTCCTTTGACCACCTCTGTGGCCCAGCGTCTGTCCGGAGAGCGTACAGGTCAAGCAGCCACATCCAGGTAGGGGAGCACGCACCCACGTACGCGCGCAGGTGCACGTACAATACTCTTGGATGTCGTCGACGTTAAACTCTATTCACACACACACACACACACACACACACACACACACACACACACACACACACACACACACACACACACACACACACACACACACACACACACACACACACACACACACACACACACTCACACACACACACACACACCTTCCATGCACCTCGCTACATGAGTACAGGAATAAAGTCAGCTTTAACCCCATTTTTACTGTTCAACCTCATAGGTGATCTTTCTTCAATCAAATGCTGTCATTATTTCTCAATCGCTGACGGACTAATCAGAATGATCGATTTCAATTTGTCATGGGGGGATAATGCATCAGACCAAAAACAGAGAGAATACAATAAACAGAGAAAGACACTAGCAGCATTGATTGTTAAGCCAAGTTAAGAACATCCAGCACAACTATCAAAAACTGTACTTCAAAGTATCAAGTGGTTCGCTTGTTACTGACAAATAAACATCGTCTCAATAAGAGCTAAACATGAATGAAAAGAAGCCATCTTTTTCATGTCAATAATAAATAACAAGAGCTTAAAAGGTAAAAACGATGAATTAAATAACGCTCATATGAAAAGACCATGTCGGGGTCAAATGGTTGAATTGCTTTTACTAGAGGGTTGACATCTTTATGAGACACTTTAGGCGAGATAACGCAAACCTTTTTTAACTGTTATAAATGAGTGAGTGAGTATGGTTTTACGCCGCTTTTAGCAATACCCCAACAATGTCACTTGGGGTGGGGGTAGGAGGGTGGGGTGAGGTGGGGTGGGGTGGGGGTTGGGGGGGGTGGGGGTGGGGGGCACCAGAAATGGGCTTCACACACATGGTACCATGGTACGGGAGTCGGCGAGACGAGCGAACGCTTTGATCACTAGGCAACCCGACCGCCCTTACTCTTATAAATGTCACTGGGGACTGTATTACGCATATCGTGTGCACTGTTTACATAACTACACTAGTTAGGGTAACACTTGTAATCAGATAAAGGTCAACATTATAGATAGATTCATATGTTGCGTGATCGTATGGCAAATAACAAGACAGTTCGTGGAACCTTGTTATCTGCAGATAAGGTGTGCAATACCAAGTAGACTGTAGTAGACTGACAGCAGTCTGGAGAACATTGTCAACAATTGCTTTACGCAACCATCAAGTCCTGTGAATACATTCGCTAGATTATTTCTATATGTTCTTCTTAAACTGGGGACCGCCTCCGTGGTTTCGGGCAAATGGTTTTCGATCCCCGGCGAAAATGACGTAAAGACGATACGAAAAGACGTATGGTACTTGTTGTTTCCCTTCCTGGCGCATCAATGGGCTAAAACAAGGACTGGTCGGCTCGGGGTCAGTATACTGTGTCTGAGTGGTGTGTTCATGTTAAACTGGGGAATGGTATCTCAGTGGGCTAGCACTATAAATCGGCATCAGTCCGGACTAGTACAAGCAGTCACACACAAACACACTCACACACAAACACGTCGCTGTATCAGTGCAATAATCTTGGACGCGACGTTAAACCCCGTTTCACCTCACCTCTTAAAACTGGCCATGCGCAATTCTTTTGGCACATTTCAGGAAAAGGTCACAGGCCAAGGTAATGAGATGGAAACACTCACAAAAATCACAAAAAGTTTGTGGTTGCACTTTAAGTATTAATACATTTATTAATTTTGAAAAAGATGGTCATGTCTTTGTTAGTTTGTGAGGCATGGTTTTCTCGACAGACAAATAACTTTTTAATTACGTTATACGTAGCTGAATCACACTTCCTCAAGAATATGGCGCAAAGACATGTGATGACTTCCTACAATGGACGTCTTCCTTATAGGAATAGGGGGATTATTTCGGCATATATTATGGCACAAGTCTCTTAAAGTTTTTTTGTGGTTAAGAAGTATTAAGCTTTTGTCATTAAACTTAGTAGATGTTTTGTTTAGGATCGGACCATGCGTTTGATCAAAATGAGCAAAGGCCAATGTCAGCATTTATGATTTGAAATTGGAACATATGGTCAAAATAGGGAATCAAAATTCCTTTTGTCACTGATACGTCAAATATGGAAACGTTCCCCACATGTCAGCTATAAAACGTTCCCCACATGTCAGCTATAAAACGTTCCCCACATGTCTGCTATAAAAAGTTCTCCACATGTCTGCTATAAAACGTTCTCCACATGTCTGCTATAAAACGTTCTCCACATGTCAGCTATAAAACGTTCTCCACATGTCAGCTATAAAACGTTCCCCACATATCTGCTATAAAACGTTCCCCACATGTCTGCTATAAAAAGTTCTCCACATGTCTGCTATAAAACGTTCTCCACATGTCTGCTATAAAACGTTCTCCACATGTCAGCTATAAAACGTTCTCCACATGTCTGCTATAAAACGTTCTCCACATATCTGCTATAAAACGTTCTCCACATGTCAGCTATAAAACGTTCTCCACATGTCTGCTATAAAACGTTCTCCACATGTCTGCTATAAAACGTTTTGAAAGCTTTACTGAGGCCTTGAATGTTGTAGCCTTGACAAAACATTTTGAGCAAGTATCGTATATGACACTCTTTGAAATTTTCGTAGAAAGAGCAGGCTCGATTGTCTCATAAGTTCTGAAATATAGAGCCGCTGGAATATTGGAATATGACTCAAAATAAAGGGACAGTTGACTATAATAAAGTTGAAGTCATCTCTCTTGCCATACACTCTTGTGGAGGGTTTTTGTCACTCTGAATGTTTGTGCATAAATCTAAATATGAAACAGGTGAGGCAGTTTCACTGGTTCTTTTATTTCTTGTTCAGGTGGGTAAATAAATGGAAAGAAAATGTCTTTTTGACGTCAAACGATATCATATCATCGACACACCTTAAGATTCATAGCATAAGGAATCAGATCCGCAAGAATGAGAGCACAATTGGTGCCCATGGGAATGCCAAGTTCTTTCCCAAATGCCTTATCCCCAAATTTCACTTGAATGTTATCAGTGAGGAAGACCAGCATTTGACATCATGTTTTCTTTGTTAAATTCCGATTTTCGTTTATGACAAATTGTCCTGAACCTTTGACGACAGAGATGTAACTGTAGCTATGGTCACCACGTTTACTGACTAATGCCCCGTGGATCAAGGACCTACGTTTTCCCATAAGGTTTTTAGTTTGGGAGAGTGGTGTAAAAACTCAGCAGTACACACCACCAGCACGGGACCATTCAGTGCATTACTGTCGATGAGAGAGTAGGACATCCCTAACATCTGAACAAGAACCAAGACGACACCTTTAGAACATTTACATAACACTTTGTTTTCTCAGTTTTTATAATGTGTAAATAGAAGGAAAAGTGAAGTAAAGAAACTAAAATAATGTTTCCATGTAAGAAGTCAATTCAAAAAGTGACAAACAAGATAATTTATGGATGTCAACTATTTTTATTATGATTATGTGATTAGCAATAGACAATGGAAGCCAACACTTCATCTATCAGTGCTAATTACCCTCGGCCTCCCGTTTGCCCATTGTCCATTGCCTATTACTTATCTATGATAACTTAAGTACTGGCTTCCATACCACCAGCGCCAATTATTGTAAAGTGTTGCCTTCCATTGTCTATTGCTAATCACCTATCAGCGCCAATCATCTGTTGGATTCCCTTGTTAGTATTCTACCCTTTGTTATTTTCCACCTTTTGTTATCTTATTAGATTTGTTGTCCTTACATGTACATATATATCCTCTCTGCCTCATAACATTCATTCACGTGATGAAAGATAAAGAATATACTCCGAAACGTTGTGTCCCTCATAATAAAGAAGTTGACATCCATAAATTCTCATCCTTATGGGTATCACTTCTAAATGCCTTTCAAAGACCTCAAAAAGTGACATCTCTCATTTCAACACACAACTTTGAGAAAATGGTTATGCTAATTTTAAGAATATCGTCTATATAAATAAGTTTATATTTTAGGGTATAGTTTTCTGAAGCAGCAATGTCTTCGTCCGGCCCTGAACCTCTCATACGTAGAATGAAGATGGGCCAAACCATTCAGCAGTTCATGGCGGAATGGGGGCCTTTTGACAGTAATGCGTGTGATGCAATGGTGGAGAGAATAATACAGTTTCTTCAACAAAATGTATTCACAAGTGTGATAAGGATTGTCAAGGTGGGTAGAAGTGCGAAAGAATGTATATTGACATAGTGGGTCATAGTAGAAACAGGGTTGTTATGATAACATGATGTATTGACATATCACAAAACATGATGTATTGATATATCACAGTGCATGTATGGGTAGGTACGTTTCTAGTTCTTTTCTGGTCTCGACATTTCCATTAGATATCATGTAATGCACATATGTAAAATGATAAATATACATCAACAATTTACACACTAAAACAATTCCGGTCTGGTTATAATTACATGTGTAAACTATGATCAATAATACGGTTCCACAGGGAAGAACACACCTGTGTACACTACGTCAGATGTGGACCTGTTCGTCTTCATCAATGACCTGACATCCATTCGGGAGCTGAAAGCACAGACAAGACATATCCTTCATACCATCAGGGCAAGGCTTGATTCTGCAGCGTGGCATTCTTCAGCGGGGGTCATAGATTGCTTGGAATCCACAACACACTCCATCAAGATGCGGTTGACATGTCGCGATGTAGGACAACAGCACATGGTGGAAATATTCCCAGCGTATGACATCTTGAGATGTAAGTATGTGGAACATGTTTCGTGTTGCATGCTCAGCGCTGTTTGTGACCTCACTCACGACCGATTGAAATGAACATGTTCGACTTTTACACAAGCATCAGTGTCCATTTTCCTAAAAGTTTTCAATTTGTTTAGGTTACTATAATGTTTGGCGCTCGGCTTGAGAGGATGGTATCTCCGTGGCCTAGCAGCGGTCTAACGATGCTGTACCAGTGGAATGATCTTGAACGTAAACTAAAACCTCTTTTCATTTCACCCGGCCAAGTTACATTTAACATAAAACCAGCGTATGGCAGATTTCTAGGGTGTGGTCGGCGTTCAGAAACAAGATATTTTTCTATATTTGTTTTTGAAAGGGCAGGAGAGAGGGGTCCTAAGTTGATTGATATCCACATCCCTTTCCAGACCAGAACGAGCACGACGTGTACATGGACATGAGAGAACTTCCTGATGCTGACAGAGACTACTACTCCGTGTGTCTGGCAAGGATACAGATAGACTTCATCAGACAGGCGCCGAGGCAAGTACGATCTCTCATCAGAATCCTCAAGTATTGGCTGAAGGTAAGTTGTGTCATACGTTCAATTTCATATATATCGTGTTTTGGGAACTATTGTCTTTGCTTATGATTATCAAGTGAATAAACCTCATTCTAATTTGTTTGCAGAAACACATGCATTTGTAGATTCAAATATTCGGCATTAATCATACATATGAGGGTTAACCGTTAGATTCTGAGCCTCATATAGAATGAATGGCCGTATAGTAAATGCCATAGAGGTACATCCACAAAGAAAGTCAATTGAGAAATCGTTTCACTGTTACAAGTCAGTGAAAGAAGCAGGTGTCTGTGAAAATGGACAAACTTCTGGAATATAGGGTGATTAATAGCAGCAGAGTTTAAACGTGGCAGGGAGCGCCTTGAAGACCTGTGACGTCAGCAACACAAGAAATCAACAAGAGAATCCACGATAAGATGATGACTAACCAGCGTCCTATTGCTAGTGTACTGATCATTTCCCAAGGAGAGAGTGCATTCAATTACCACTGAAACTTATCTGAAGAAAGGTATCTGATAAAACAGGCACAACATGTCTCGTGTTAATCTAGCTTTGTTTGAAGGTTTTGGAATGATTGATTATATGGATGAAACCAAGGTTCCCCACTTCCAGCCTAAGTGAGAAAAAACAAAGCCATCAAAACAGTGGAACATTTGATATCATGATCACCAAAGAAGACAAAATTGTTTCTTCAGCTGAAACAGTTATGGCCTACGTGTTCTGGGACACCAAGGGCGTCATTATGGTGAAGTTTCTTCCAAAAGGCCAAACAATAAACGGAGCTATGATGCACCTTTAGGGGTGAAATTAAGACCAAGACGAGTGGGTAGTTTCGAAAAGGTGTTCTTCCATCAGAACGATGCGCCAGCGCAAAAGCAGGTTATTGCCATGGCTGCAATCCACAGGTGCGGCGTTGAACTCGTTTACCAACCAACCTTATTTTCCTGATCTGGCTCCGTCAGACTTCCATCCGTTCCCAAACAGGAAGGGATCTCACGCCAGAACCCATTTTGATCATGACGTCATAGCAGATGTGGGGAACATTTTGGACAGCCAAGAGAAGGATTTCTACGAAACTGTGACAAAATCCAAATCAATGTAGAATTACATTGAACAATATTTTTTTTAAAAATCCATAGTCTCAGAACATATATATCAATCAGTCCTCGTAGCCCTTTACCTACAGTTACATTCAACAATTAGGAACAGCGAATTACGCATCGATCTACGCAATTAGAATACGATGACATGCATCAACAAAGTCAGCGATCTTGATCACCTGACCCCCTTTAGTCGCCTCTTACGACAAGCATAGTCGCCTTTTACGGCAAGCATGAGTTGCTGAAGATCTATTCTACCCTGGATCTTCATACCCCCTTCCACTGTTATATGTACCGATGGGGCAATACGCTGTATAGATGACGGTAGACAATACTTCAGTTTAATCTCCTGATGTTTTAAGCACATATTGTGAATGCCCACATACCTACTTTGATTATATACCAATTTAGGCTCTACTCTAGAATATCTCTTTCTGTCTTTCCACCTCATCCACCTACAGGAGGAGGTCAACGTGGATGCTGAGATCACCAGCTACTACTTGATGGAGCTTCTGGTCATGCACAGGTAAACGCACAACATAAGCTACTCACTGCCAAATGCGTACAGTAGTGATGCGATGTATACTGATCTCAATTAGAATGTCATCCTTTCAATTACAGCAATCAGATATGAAAGTTGATATCACTCGGAAGGGAGACAACAAAGTTTAATGTTCTGTATGTATGTCTTCATATGTGTGTAATCTAATCCAACAGAACCATTAAATCTAATATATCAAATCGGACACTCACAAACGACTTTAACAAAACTTCTTTGTTAATATTATAAGGAGTAGCTGAACTTTGAGTCAAGATAGTATTAACAGCTGTTAACCTTTCCGAAATTTATGTCAGGACCATTGATCATCAGCCACGTCTTCAGGATGAATAATAAAACATAAAAGCAACACAACCTTTCCATAAACATAACAAAATCTCTGGCAAAAGCAATCCATCAACAGAGAATAGCGAGTCTTGACGCCATTTGGCGTGATATAGGTACAATATGGGTAAAAATCATATGAGTGGCAGTCTGACAGTTGTCAGGGACAGAAAGATTTATTCCAATTCTCTTTACTCTGTTTGAGCTTTGCATTCTACCAGTGGCGACATCCCGCAAAAACAAAACTAACTCTGAAGATCATTTAACAAGATCATCTTCTCTATTGACCCATTGTAGCAATTAACAGGAATCCGAAAAAAAGATTGAACAAGGATTGAAATGCTGCAAAAATATTTTTTTGTTACTAAGTGAGTGTGAGGCTATATGTACAACATTTCAAGTTAAAAACTAATGTTAGGAACATTACAATTACAGGTGGCAGCGGGCTGGACACCCAACCGACTTCGACATGCTTGACTGGTTTGAGGAGATTATGATCCAGCTGTTTGACCTGAAGTCTCTTGGCATCGAGTGGGCGAACAAGTATACCACGACCAAGTACCGAGCTGTCCCGTATGTGCAGCTTTCTTAAACATGTTCATAGTAACATTCCTAATTCACCAGCTTTTAAGTTTGATAGAATATATTAAATTTAAACGTAAATGTAGAGTTAAAAACACGAATTTCAATTCGGGTGATTGTTGTTTTACGCCTCATCAGCAAGTTTGCAGCTTCCACGGTGAGTGAAACTAGTGAAAATAAAGAAGTTGACAGTATCCCATGGATTAATGCCCAAAATATTTTAAATTTTATTTCGCGTATTTTATAACTGGTTTATATTTAATTCATTGTAACTATAAAACGAAATGACAATTATATGAATGGATCATTGAAAATCAGTGATGACACCTAGCCAGTAAGGATAAAAAGGGTAAATCTTGCTCTACCTGTAGAGCCAGAAAACCAGACCCTCTAAGAAAACTAACTGCATAAACACTTACGCAGTGATTAAGGCCAAAACCGTCCTCATTTTCATTCACGACATTTTTATTTCATAGATATCATCTATGACAAAATGGCGTTACTAGTGTACTGTTGGTATACTGTGTTGTACTATTCTGAAGAGATATTGATTACTTTACAGACCTCGACCTTTCGTCATGGATCCAGCAAACCCTTTCAACAATGTCCTTCCAGAGCCCAGATACCGCCAGCAGTTGATGCGATGTGCTGAAGCAGTAGTCGGTCGTAGTCAGGCCCTCGGGAAGTACCCGAATCACGGCTCCGCGCCCATCATTGAAGGCATGGGTAGGGGACAGACGCTGCAGCAGTTCATTCAGGACACCATACAGCCGAGCATTGACTTTCGCCAACAGTGTGACCGTGTCGTGGAGCGTGTCACGAACTTCCTGCAACATCACACGCCACTCAGCGTCTTAATGGTTGTCAGGGTAGGTTTGGTTTCGTTTGCACTATCCTTATGCTTACACAATAAGTGTATGGGGACGGGGGGCGGGGGGAAGTGTTGTGGTAAGGATTGTTACAAACCACACAAGTTTGCCAACATTCAGTGTATTCTCATTCAACAGGGTGGTTCACTTGGAAGGAGCACGAATGTTCATGGAAAATCAGACGTCGATCTGGTCATGTTCATCAACGATGTCAACTCGATCCAACAATTGGAGGCCAAGATGGAAAACATCCTGGACATCTTGCACAATGCGTTTAAAAGACATTGGACAGAGTTTGCAGGAACGCTAGAGTTTGAGGGCCGATCAGACCGCGGTCTGCAGTATAAGCTTGGCTGTGGTGCATCCGATCACATCCATGATGTCGACATTCTGCAAGCTTACAACATCCTGGGAGGTGAAACACATTGTTGTTATTGTACTGAAACTTCAGTATTTCGATGTTATTTCCTAGTTTCCTCGTAACCCATTCTATCTACCATCAACTGAATCTTTCTGAAATACATTTTATCATACCGTTAAAACACTTTCATCTCAATTGTTTCCATGAAGTCTCTATAACTCGACAGCTCTGATAACTCGATATATATTGGCCGCATGTACTATGGATGGACTAGATTTCGATTTTTTACCTTTCAGTTAAAACGTGTTTGGAGGCGTTCAATGAGATGAAAGACAAGACTGACAAACAAAGGAGATTCTACTCACCGTGCTTCATTTTGGAACAGAAGGAATTGGTGAAAACAGCGACTGTCAAAATCAAGAATCTGGTGCGACTTGTGAAATACTGGGCAAACGTAAGACAGTCAATATTATTATAATTTAACGATAGTATAATGTACTCTCTAAATCCCTGTCCCTAAGACCTACAGATGAAGTCCGTGATGGTTCCGAAATTCTTGGGTCAGTTTGGCTTTTTTTATTTAATAAAACAATTAATGAGCATGGACGCCAGGGCAGATGTGGTGGTATTTGTTTCTGTCACCTCGCGTCTGCTCCATTTTTTAGCTGGGGCGGTCGGGTAGCCTAGTGGTTAAAGCGTTCGCTCGTCACGCCGAAGACCCGTGTTCGATTCCTGACATGGGTACAATGTGTGAAGCCCATTTCTGGTGTCCCTCGCCACGATATTGCTGGAATATTGCTAAAAGCGGCGAAATTTAAGTAATTCAGTGATAAACCCCAGCATAATTTACGTTCTTGTCAATGTGTAGCTTGGTTTGGATTGATAAAATCGTTATAATGGTTTCATGAGTAATAATAACATTTGTTTAACGTGTGATTTATTCTATAGCTGTAAACACATTCAGGTTTTTGAGTATTTCAAATATATATGTCATGTATGTTCCAAGAGTGGTATCACGTGGGACACATGCAAATAAGATAAAAAGCGTGTCACCTTATAATATCGACAGGAAGTAGATATGTTCATATGTCCATTTTAAAATTCCTAAAAAATGAACGATGTTGTAGATATGTCAAACATTAATTCTCAAAACAGTTGCTTCTACTATTTATGGTTATTTATGTTTTATTTATAATGCGTGGGTGCTAGAAACGTAAATTAGTGACCTTTTATCTGTGACATTTGACAATAATGTATGATTATGTATGGCATTACTGAACAGATTTGACATCAGCTGGGGCCTATAGAAAATAATTTTGAACAAACTTATTTGATCTATTAGAGCCTGCGAATGTACCTACATGTACATCTCTTATTTATACTTTCCTATGCACTGCTTCCCGTGAAGAGAGAAGTCAACAGACAAGGGAAAGTTATGAAGTCATTCTTCCTCGAGATAATAGTTATCTCCCTTTGGAAGAATCGTAGATCCCCGTCTGACTTCAACACCAACGATTGGTTCAAGGACGTCATGACCCAGCTGGCCGATCTGACGTCACTGCGGATACTCTGGCCTAAAAGATACAATGTGGCCTTGTACTATGACATTAACAAAACGTATGTGGTATCTTGTCTCATATTTGAATGTAGTTCACGACCATATGTGGTTCCATCACTAACACTCACCCACCATCATCTGATATTTCTGAAATATTGAAAATAATGAAAAAGCGTTTTGGCCCCAGGTCTCACAAAAAAAATAATTCACTGGACTTGCTGAAAAAATGGACCCAAAGAAAGTTTTTGGTTCGGATAAAACAAATTGCATTTCTTGAATCAATTTTATTGATGTTGCAGAAACAATATTTTGTCTCGCGCCTATTTCAGAAAGAACCCGGTTGTACTGGATCCAGCAAACCCCTACAGCAACCAAGCACCTTTGGCGAAATACCACTCCCTGGTGATGACCTGTGCCCAGAATGTCCTGTACAGGCTAGAGGCGTCTCAGAACTACAGAACTGGGCGCTAATGAAACAGATCCATTGACGATGTGGAAATCATTTATAAACTGTCCCGCATATTCCACAACATTTCACTGAAGATTCTTGGTATGCTTTAGAATACATTTGATGTAAAAAGAAAATTGGAACTCAACTGATATCATATATAAGTATTCACCTAATTTCATCTACGGTTGTCTCCAGATGAACTGAGCCTCATATTCAAGCGCAAAAAACATTTGTTTCGTATGCAAATTTGCTGCAATGTACATGAGTGCTGAATCCTACAGCTCTAATCAAAGGTTTGACAAAACTACCTGTGGTAATGCGATAAGCATTTCTATTTATCAAGCAGATGTTTGAAGCTGTCTACGTTGTGTTCCACAGATTCGGTGTGAAATATGATACAGTTCATCAAACTCAATTATTGTGATACTCATGACAGTGTAGGCTCATTGGTTTTTAGTTGTTGTGTTTTTTAAACTGTTCCCATAGCGTGGCAAAGTCATATGACGAAGCTGGTGTTGCACACAGATTATCACTGGTAATATACCAGGTTGTTCCTGTTAAAATAGTTCTGGTGTCTGAGTGTGTGTTTCATAAATATATTTTCATTACAATACTGTTCCCATTTAAATACCCATACTGTAATGATGATGTTATTGAATTTGTTGATGCTTCTTTATAATCAAGATATTTGTGAAGGTAAATAGCAATATGTAATGATGGCTCGTGACAAGTGTTCATATTTGTAAAGCGAAAATGAAACAGTGTTCCCATCAAAGCTGCTATTGTGATAATGAAATACTGAATGAACTAAATGTCATTGTTATGTTGCTACTGATGTCGTATGCGCAGAATAGCCCAAGATCATACACATGTTCGGATAAAATATGTTGAGTCTTTTTGTTTTGTTTTGATTGAATAAAATGTGTTATTTTAATCTTCAGAATGTGTTCGTGTTTACTTTCTGTGGAGGTTTTTCATTCGTAATTTTTTAAAGGTAAGATAAGTAGATTTTCGTCGGTGATCGTTTGTCGTTCTGTTTTCTAACTACGGTCAGTTGATAATCTTCATAATGATAAGATTTGTATAGATTTAGACATTTTTTTTTACAAATTTAAGCCCACTCAGAAAAATTCCCAGAGATAAATAAATGTGGGTCTACATTTCTGTTTGACTCACTTTGATGCCTACAGTTTTGTCTGTGATATCGTTTGTCGTACTGTTTTATATCTACAAACAATTGGATAATTAAGACAATGAAATAGACTTCCTTTTCCCGACTCAGATAGTGGTTCCTTCAACACCATATCCTCTATTTTCTAGATCACAGGAGAAACAGATTATCAAATGATGATTTATGCGACTTCAATAACGTACTCTATGGCATAAACAAAATAATTACGGTAAAATGGTCATAAGATACAATTCAACAGCTGTTCGATAACTTGTCCAAAAATAGTTTGTCTACCAACTAATTATATTTGTAAGTTTCCTAAAATATGTATTTCTTGATTTTATAATGGGCAATATTGTTCCATTTTGTAAACTGCTATGGTACTTACGGGGATCGTTTCTTGTATATTAATAATCATGTTTCCTGTTTGCAGCATTTTGAAAATACATATCGTCATAAAAGACAATTGCCGATGTTTGGATTCATCATTCTTTTAAGATGATGTCAGGAACGTGTTTGGTTCATAAAAGTTCATAAAACATTTAACACTTTATATGCTAATCTGGTCACCCACACATTCCGTAAAAGACGACTTTGCTTGTCGTAAGAGGCGAGTATCGGGATGCTTAAGATGTCAATCTCTGGATTATCTGGTCGAGACTCAATTATTTACAGACCGTCGTCATATAGCTGGAATATTGCTGAGTGCGGCGTTAAACAAACAAACAAACAAACAAACAAACAAACAAACACACAGTCATAAATCTCACACAGTCACTTGCGTATCAACTTTCAACTGGAGGTGAAAACACCATAATCGTATCACTTCGGCGAACTCTGACTTAGTTTGTGGCTATTAAAACATACACGTGAAGTAGTATATGAAGTAGTAGTGAAGTAGGTTATGACTCGCTGTGCAATACACCGACCTATGTTAGCCCGTCACCGCCAGGCCATGACACACAAGCAGCCAGGCCACACAGCGGCGTATTTTCAGAATACTAAGAATTGCAATGGGCATAAGAGCTAATGAGGCAGGTAGCATCAAAATGATCACAAAACATATTACAGCATTAAATATTCACCAAACATTATAGACTTGCATGGACTCTAATGGGTGTATTTGTATCAAGGTCTGTGGGACAGACTAAGTATCCATTTGCTATATATCACAGGGCCACTCCTTTTATATGTATTTGTTCGATGTGCTGAATGGTTCCAATTCGTAATGTGTAAGGAATTCATAACACTGTGAAACAAAAATCAACGAGGTAGTGAACATTGTGAAGCACAATACCACCCCCCACCCCCCCCCCCCCCCCCCCCAAAAAAAAAAAAAAAAAAAAAAAAATCAATCGAGGATTGAACTTTCCAAGAAAACGAAAGTGAAAGCCATTTCCAGGAAAACCTAGGCCGACACAATAAGGACGAGTTGTGCAATACATCATACGACACTGTAATATTAGAACGCAGTAGACCGACTTACACCACACAACCCTTACAGGAGTCAGAGCACATCCTACAAGACACTGCTAACATGTGAGTATATCCTACAGAATAACGTCACTGCCCACATGTTAATATGTCCACACAATGTGGCCCTACAATTGCCGGAAGGTTTGTTTAAAACACAGCTTGAATACATGGTGACTGAGAATGGCAGTTGTAATCAATTTTTGAGCGTGTGGTGTGTATGCGTATGTGAAACCGATGATCGCGGATGCCAACACGATAATCGCCTTGATTGACATCTCAGCACGTGGGTAACCCAACCATCGTATTCCTTCCGCATCAAGGGGCGGTCGGGTAGCCTGGTGGTTTAAAGCATTCGCTCGTCACGCCGAAGACCCGGGTTCGAATTCCGACATGGGTACAATGTGGGAAGCCCATTTCTGGTGTACCCCGCCGTGATATTGCTGGAATATTGCTAAAAGTGGCATAAAACCATACTCACTCAATCACTCCTTCCACACCAAGCACACACACCCTGACATAAGTGACTGGTCATTTATGATAGGGCGGTGGGCCATTTTGTGTAACATTGTTTTTATTCAAATAACCTCATCACAGCATTACACATCTGCTAATACTCTTCAAGACACTTACAATGGACCAAGATCCAAAACGGCATGCTGCACTGCTCTACCTTCCATCTTGGTGGAAATCTAAATAAAAATATACTCCTGTAGACACACCAGAACTATTCAATCCATACGAAGGCATGTAATAACATTTATTCTCATATTTTGATAAATATTCCGTTTTCTTTTTTTCAATAATAATTGAAAAAATGTAAGTTGAATAATGTTCAAATGTATGTAAGTACATGTATATCCTACAGAACAGTATCATCACTCTCACATCCTTCCTCCCCTATCAAACGGACACACCGTGGTATAACCCATAAACCCATGTGTGAGTGAGTGACTAAACATTTACATTTCACCGGCAATATTGCAGTAATACAGAGACGAGAACACGGTTTTAAAGATTAAACGTCTGTCAACAAAAGACAGTAAAACAGTTTGTTAAATATCACATATACTGAACATTTTAAAAATTTAAGACATATCTTATGAACGCCTTTAGTTATGACTATTACAAATACTTTTTAAAGCGACTATCGATCGTCTTTGCGCTGGGATCGCTTTATGGAACGGGGTCCTATTCGTGGATTACTGTGATATCATGATCGCGTGCGTGATGTACAGGTGCTTCTCAGGTCAAGTTACTTATAACTCAGTCTGTTTTTGGATCATGAGCCCGTGATTTGGACGGGACGTTGATTTTAACTGCATATATCAAAAGGCGCGTCAACGTAATTTGGAGCAAATCTCACAGTGACTACAAACATTTCAATGTGGGTCTCTGACGGTCACCACTGACAATGGGTTGATTCGAACCCACGAATAGTGGACCCTGTTTTTACAATGTCTCTCTGTAAAGGTAGAATATGGGTCTGAACATTCATTTCCAGTCCTCCAGAAATTACATTTATTGACGAACAGATCAAGTCCCTCGCTTTTATATTCTAGTACAATGTATGTTGATGCTTTTGCGTTAACAACGGAACGCAACTCAAATATTTAGTAATATTAAGAGGGATCACCTTTGTCAACTCTAAACACCCTTGTACATAATCGTTCGTTTCAACAAAGTAGTGTTGCTTTGTGCGCACTCCCTACTTTGATTTGTACCATGATGCTCTCGACGTTTATCAAGTGAACGATTTACTTGCAATTGCATGTGTTTGTGGCGGGTGCCACTGGGAAAGGATAGGCTCACCTTTTCGCGAACACCTGGTATCATCACTATTTGATAGTGATTCATAAACACATGCAATGCTATAGTCGGAATTGCACAATCAACTCTGCTTCAAGCAGAGATTCCTTATGATTATGTAAATGGTCTTTGTCACTTTTATTTATACATATTTAGTTGTATTTTTTGGAACCCCATTCAGTTGCGTTCTGTCATTTACAAGATGTCACTACCCAATGAAACAAATGTTGAAATGACCATAATGCTTTATGACCATAAATTTATAATGCTCTTATGTCACCCACTAACTATAAAATCATACGAAATCTAGCCGTCTACGTTTACAAAGCTTTTCGACTTCGCTCATTGCATACAGTCTAAATATTTATTTGTATATATGCATGTGTATGTGTATGAAAGTGTATGGATATGGATATATATGTAAAATAGTGGTAATTCTCTTTTCTCCCTCTCTCTGTAAGTAGTTCTGTGTAATAGGCCTACGGCCTAACACGTTGAGTCAGAGAGCCTGATCACCCGATCCATTTAGTCGCCTCTCACGACAAGCATAGGCTACTAGAAGACATATGTTATCCGAGGCCATGAAGGGTAGAGTTGTTCAAAGAGATTACCGCACATATGGAGGATCCTTAGAGTCGTAAAGGATTCATAGAGGCTCACAAAGTCACCTCCCCTTGTAAACTATTGTCACTCAACACGTTTGCTGATCAATGCTGTGCATATATAAAATATAAGCTTTTATTATCAACGACAACATCGTTCGCCATAGACATAAATATTTAAAGGACTGGTCCATTGTTATTCGGGAGGGGGTCAGGAAAACGTGATGCATTTCTTAGACCAATTCCACCGCCCCCATACCCCTACCATAATATATGATCAGTTCCTAAAAAGGTCATTTGACGACATAACTAAATCAATTCATAACGACGAACTAACATTGCCTGTACAAAAGTTTTCTATGAAAAGGAAAGTAGAATGTGCAGGGGAAGCGAAAGTAGATTTCTGCGAGAACTATAATCAGTTGTGCAAGATATATTATGCTCAACCTAGGAAGGCTTTGTTGAAAAGTCACAGGGGTTATCATAAAAAAAGCTGACAGTGTTCAAGTGAGTTGTGGTCCTTCATGATAGTTACATTTTAAACCCTGCCAGGTGACATCTTGTGGTGGACGTTTGTAGAGTTATCAGTACCGTGTGTTATGCACCACGCACACCAGCGTCTCTTTATCTCACGGTTTCTTCAGCGTTTGGTGTGATTAAAGAAGTATGACAAAAACATTAGCAACATGTTTCAATAGTTACGAGAAACGGTGAGAATTATATGACGTGGCTCTATTATGAAAACAACACGTCGGATCAAGATCAATGATAAAATGATGCTTATTGTTTGTGGTGGGAGCTATAGCTGAGATAATTTGAGGTATTGATAGACTTGCCGAACAGGATGGAATTGAACCACTGGATCTGTTTTTATTTAGTATTATTGCATTTGAATACATGTTCCTATGTCATATTCATATGACAATATACCTGCTATTTTATGTAGTATGCAAGGAATGTTCTACCACATACATGCAATATGTAAGCTTTGCTCGTTAAAGAGCGCGACCCTTTAAATATTAAAGCAACCAAGGTCCGAACGCATTGGTCGTATCCCATCACCCGTGCCTCGTTTGATTTAAGTCTTTCTATGTGTCACTTATTAGGGTTGCGGATTGTCCCGTGCGAAAAGTTCACTTCTACATCTCCGATTGGCTCTACCGCTCGAGGCAAGGGGTTAACTGAGTCCAGATTCCTTTTATAGCTAGTTAACGCCCTTGCCTCGAGAAGATGCGAGTGTTTATATATCATTATATTTAAAAAGTCGATGTACCGGTCTTTTCTTTAATTACTTACCTGCAGATTAGGATACTTTAATTCATCGACAGTAAACCGTTCAGGCCGCCATTTTGTTTTCCAAAAACTCGTACAGATTTTTGTTGTTGAACTGAAATGAAACATGTTAAACTGACATTAAACATAGGCATTGAACTGATAGTTAACGAGGTACGGATAAGGGGATAGGATAACCGCAGCTATGAGAATAACAACCATTGATTGTTGTCGATACATGTGGATCACTGATAATGAGTAACGGTAGCTATCAATTTCACACCTAAATTTCATACCTTTCTGAACCTATACTGACAATACCCACCTGACTGTGGACCCTATGCATTTGTTATGCATTAACTGCATGCTATCTGGCAAGCATTATTTTTAACACTTATGAAGATACATTTGAAATTTAATTGATATATATTTTTTTTTTTGGGGGGGGGAGGTAAAAGTAAGTTTGGCGCGCCACTGTTTCGGGTTAACTACATTTTATATACAGAAAGATGTTACAAGTGCTACCGACATGCTTACGCTCAACACCTGGTCTCATCACTAATTTTCAGCGACCTGCTCACATAATTTTCGCCATTAGTTTGCCTTCTATGTCCAATGGAATCTGTTTCGACAGAAAATGGTGACTTATTATTCTCTGGCGTTGACGTTTAATGTTACACTGAATATGTTCTAGAGTACGTCTGAGGAGATTTCAGGATGGCAACACACCCGTCGGGTCCTGAGCCGCTCCTAAAGAGGATGAAGCGAGGGCAGACCATTCCCCAGTTCATGGCAGAATGGGGTTCATTTGACATCGATAAGTGTCACGAGTTGATTGAGCGATTAATTCGGTTTCTAAAGGAGAACGTGGCAATCAGTGTATCGAAGGTCGTCAAGGTTGGTGCTCCTCAAATCAGGGACCTACATGTACATAAATATGTGTGATGTAAAACGAACGAGATGGAGATGTGGTGAACTTGTAATATTTTGGGTGAATAATTATTCAAATAAGTACACGCGGGACGTATTAAATAAAGCTCAAAACAAAGGCATTCCGTGAAATACTATGCAAGGGACCGACCATTTCATGTTTATGTGGTTTTGTATAGAGATTAGGTATTTTGCCAGCTTAAGCTACACCACCAGTAATGTTATTTTGTTTATTTAAAGAAACTATGAGCCGGAATCTGTTTTATAGACTAACAACTTTAACAATGTAATTTCTGTTGTGGACAAGTTCTCTTTTTGTACTGCCTGACGCATATTTATCTTTAGCAAGAATTTTAGCACGAATATTCTGGGACGATTTAAACCCCCCACCCGCCACCCCCCCACCCCCACCCCCACCCCCATCCCCTTTGAGTTCGTTATATCCGTAGTTTACTGTAGTTCGTACCAACGCATTTCTAAACGAGTTCTCATTGGACATACTGTCACTTAATGCACAATGTATTTTTCAGGGAGGATGTATAGGAAAGAACACATTTGTATTCACCCCCTGCCATGTGGATCTGTACGTGTTCATCAATGACCTCAGCTCCGTGCAGGATATGAAATCCAAAACTAGACGCATCCTTGACATTATAAGAGCCAAGTTGGATTCTTCTGAATTTGTTCCTCGCTATGGGTTTATACAGTTTATTGACTATACACCTCACTCGATGACATTCCACCTGAATTGTCAGGATCTGGGCCAGCAACACATCATGGAAGTATTCCCTGCATTTGACGTCTTGAAATGTACGTATACATTTAGGTATTTATGCGCCAAGACTTTCTCAAGAAACTTTCTTTGAGATCCCAAAACATTTGCCTTCATGCATGGTCATACAATAACAGAACATGTTTAACTTTTCAAATACTTTATGGTAAAGACCTCTGTATGTTTGTATCATATACATCTGGAACTTAATTAAGCGCCACCCATATTTATATCAATGAGTCAACCTTCTTGCAACCTACCGAAAAATTCCTTTTACATACGTGTGTCTAGTGATGTTCAATGCTTAAAAGGGACACTAATCACTGAGTAAACATAAGTTTGAAGCATACTGATGAATTTTATTATCAAATGGTGACATTTTAGAAAAATACGTAATTTGCACCAAAAATAAAGTGAAAATAACGTTTGTCACACAGCGGTTACTGAAATGATTGCATCAAATTTGAATCAGTGCAATCCTGGAACAATGTCTAAAGAAGCCCAAAACACAGTTTATGTCAATATTTGGTGTATCCTCCTTGTGCACGAGTGACGTCAGCCAAACGCTTCCTCATTCCCTGAATCAAACGTTGAACTTGACGTTGAGGTATTCTAGCCCACTCCTCATGCAAAGCAGCTTCGAGTTTATGTAAATTTTGGACAGGTGGGTCTCTTTCTCGAATTTGACGGCCTAAAATGTTCCAAAGATGCTCTATGGGATTGAGATCAGGACTTCGTTCTGGCCAAGGAAATGTCTCAATCGCATTCTGAGGTAAACACTCAGTGATCGGACAGCACGTGAGCACGTGATCTGTGAGGTCGGGCATTGTCATCCATGAATATCGGTATTGTGGCCAATGGATGTTTTCAAAATGGGGAATAACTGCCGTCTCCAAGATATCATGCTGATATCGAGGTCCGTTAAGAGTGCCATGCACACTGATCAAGTCCAGTTTACATGAGAAAGATACACAACCCCACACTACTACGGACCCACCACCAAAAGGAATGGTTTCAAGGATGTTGCGTTCGGCCATGGCTGTATTAGGATGTCTCCAGACACGTGTACGCCCGTCCACCATATGCAAAAGGAACCGGCTTTCATCAGAAAAATGAACTCTCCTCCATGATCAAATGTTTCAGTTCTGACGTTGAGTTGACCACGCCAAACGAGCTTGTCTGTGTTCCTGTGTTAACAGTGGACGTTTGATTGGTCATCTGGCTCTATACCCCGCTGCCTTCAAACGATTTCGGACGGTTCTGGTTGAAAATGCTCGGCCACCTAGCCACTGTGATCTTAAAACTGTAACGTTGTTAAACGGACGTCGCCTAACAAGCCGCAATAACGCTGCATCTTCCCGCCTGGATGTCTTTCGAGGCTGACCTTGCCGTGGTCTATCCTTAACTTCATTTGTTGCACGTTATGTTTGCACTAATCTTGCAATTACGGAATGGTGACGTCCAAGTTGCCGTCCAATTTCCCTAAAGGACAATCCTGCATTATTCATTCCAATAACCTGTCCATCTTAATGCTTCTGACAGTCTACGACGTGGCATGATGGTGTTTCACAACGATCAGACAGTCTTTGTCAAGAAATATGTACCTTTCAAGGTGTGCAAAGGTAAAAACCCATACTTGATTTCAGCAAATTCAAGGGTATTGTGCTTCACGTGCAGTGCATGCAACAGCAATCGCGTTGATCGTGGCATTGTCAGTGTGATTGTGTGGGGAAAGTGCCATATTGTCTAATAAATAATCGTTGTTTGCTTATTTTCGGTATTCATAATTCTGTGTCATATTTAGTTCGGTGGCGCTTAATTTAGTTCCAGGTGTATATTAATATCAGTAATTCCCTACGTAAATCTGGTTTGACGGCCGCATCACCACGGAAGCTAATATTCATAGAATATTGTCGGTAGGCATATCTAAATAATAATACCTACAATTGCAGGTTACAAAATGCACAGATGCGGTTACTACAATATTCAAAGGATGTGTGGCAATACATTTCGGGCGGAAAACACGACAGAAATCTACAAAGGGAATGTATTTACGTTTAGGAGACAACAGAGAGCTTGGAATTTTGGCTTTTTTCTATATACGACTGTGACGTCATATCTTTTGCGTTACAATGAGCGATATGACGTAATAATGGTGACGTGCGATGTAGAGCGAAAGCCTTGCAAAGCTTGCTTTGTTTTCTTTAGGGATGCCCACCTCATGTTAGCTTACCAAGTTGCCGTGCTTCTATTCTTTCAAGGCCTGTCATATGTTCCAGTGAAGTATTACGGTTTAAACAAACGGAATCACCGAATATATGGCGCTGTATATAACAGCGCCATATATTCGGTGATTCCGTAATTCAGATCGATAACTCACTCAAAACACTGAACTCATCCCATGCCGCTTCACTCAGTATATTTGATAACACCAAAGGGTTCGCGTTTTATTTAGTCATGGTAGAATGGAGATAAACATACTGTGTTTTCAATGTAAATTTAACATTTTAAACCCCACGCTGCACGTTCGGTTCCAAATTCAATTTAGCGCGGTTAAATCTACAGGTAACCTAGCTCTACATTGAAAACACAGTATGTTTATCTCCTCAATATACACCACAAAGTGTTTGTGTGGACATTAGTTTCAGAGTGGGGCATTGCATGCTTGAACATAGGGCACACTGATACATCGGGGTGAGTAGTCCTCAGCCATTGTTTCCTGGACTGAATGTCCCAGGACATTGGGTACTGACATCATTGTCTGGGACTACTCGTCCTTGGATACTGTGGCATCTATGACACCGCGGACGGCATAAAGTGTTATCACCAGATATAAATGTTGTATTTCATCACTCCATACATAAAAATAAAGTTCGTCATTCATTCATCAATCATTCGATATTAAAAAAATGATGTAAATTAAAGGTTTACAGTTCAGTAATATCTCTGCAACACGAATTTGTGTAATCCTGTTTGAGCTTAAATCTCCTTCGTTATATTATGACTGCTTTTATACACCCTTGTCGATGTTCTTTCCAGACAAGAACGTTCACGACGTGTACATGGACATGAGTGAACTTCCTGATGCTGACAGAGACTGCTACTCCGTGTGTCTGGCCGAAATGCAGATAGACTTCATCAGACAGGCGCCGACCAAAGTAGGGTCTCTCATTAAAATTATGAAGTACTGGGTGAAGGTAAGAAAATTCTGTCATACGAATACGTTGATGCTATAACATGCAATCATGTTTTGGAATAAGTTGTGTCTGCTAATGGTTACCTGTTGAACAAACTTTATTGTACAATAGTTTCAGAAATCGGAAATAGTCTAATAATTGGCATTAATACAGCATTATCCATATGCATAATATTTCAGTCAACAATAAGGTGTACAGTGAGAAACAGAGAATAAAGAACCCTACTTCCATTTTTAAGATCTGCGTCGGTTTGCTTTGGGATCTGAAGAAACTTACTTGATTATGTGCAGAATTCAATTCCAATTGCTAACCATGATCACGTCTTTTTACTTCAACTGCCAACAGGAGGAGGTCAACGTGGATGTTAAGATCACCAGCTACTACTTGATGGAGCTTCTGGTCATGCACAGGTAAGCACACAACATGAGCTACTCACTACCAAATTGGCCCAGGTGTGATGCAAGGTATAAATAATCGTATTTTTTATTACAGAAATCTCTTGCACGGGAGATAACAACTATAAGATTTTGCGTTTGTTAGTGTGTAATCGTATGCAAGAGAAGGATTTGTTTAGACGTAATATATCCACAATTGCCATTCTGACACTCACATTTGTACATGACAAGTATTAACTTACGACAAGCATGAGTTGCTGAAAACCAATTCTAACCCGGCTTTTTTTCGGTGCAGCTACATGTAAGTGAACATTGACATATGTTATGTACTTTATGTAATGTGATTCAAATATTAATGCCAGTATCAGCAACGTTTGCATGATGAAGTAAAAGAAATCTAAAACCAAAATACCTAGATGGAAATGTTATGAAGAGTTGCTATAATGAATTGGTGTTTGTAAGCCTTAAGTAAATAAATACATAACCGTCAATGTTAGCAAATGAGTGTGAGGCTGATGGACAACATTTCATGGTTGGATACATTAAGGTACATACATTTACAGATGGCAGCGGGCTGGACAACCAAGTGACTTCGACATGTTTGACTGGTTTGAGGAGATTATGATCCAGTTGTATGACCTAGAGTCTCTTGGTATCGAGTGGGAGAAGAAGTACACTATGACCAAGTACCGAGCTATCCCGTATGTACAACTTTCTGTCAGCAAGTGCATCGTCACATATCTATTTCATCAGCTTCAAACGTTGCTAAAAGAGATATTAAACTTAAATATAGAAGTAAGTACACACACTTGAATTAGTGTGCGAGTGATGATTGTTTAACGCCTCATCAACAATTTTGCAGCTATCCATGGTGATTTAAATAAGTGAAGACCAATGAATATCAGGACATTTACATTGGTGTTTAAGACAGATATTAACCCTAACACCCTATCAAGATTTATGTTTGACCAACACCCAGGACACTGAAAAGACATTGAGTCCGAGAAATAAAACTCACACGTGGTCAGAAGTAAAAGTGATAATATTCTATGTACTCATTCTCAAAATGATTTTTTTACACCTCATGTATTTATACAGCTGGTTTATATTTAATTCATTTAACACTACAATGTCAAAGGCAGACAGATTCAATCGGGCCTGGTTAGGATGTGAAAAGGGTAGGTCTTGCTCTTTCCAAAGAGCCAGAAAACCAGACCCTCTAAGCACACTAACTGCATAAACACTTACGCAGAAATCATAGCCAAAGCAATCCTCATTTTAACTCACGACAATTTTATTTCATGGATATTATCTATGACAAAATGGCGTTACTAGGGTACTGTTGGTATACTATGTTGCACTATTCTGAAGAGACATTGATCATATTTCAGACCTCGACCTTTCGTGATGGATCCAGCAAACCCTTTCAACAATGTCCTTCCGGAGCCCAGATACCGCCAGCAGTTGATGCGATGTGCTAAAGCAGTAGTCGGTCGTAGTCAGGCCCTCAGGAAGTACCTGAATCACGGCTCCGCGCCCATCATTGAAGGCATGGGTAGGGGACAGACACTGCAGCAGTTCATTCAGGACACCATACAGCCGAGCAGTGACTTCCGCCAACAGTGTGACCGTGTCGTGGAGCGTGTCACGAACTTCCTGCAACATCACACGCCACTAAGCGTCTCAATGGTTGTCAGGGTAGGTTTGGTTTGGTTTGCACTATCCTGATGCTAGGTTAAATTGGAAGCTCACTATCAAACCAAACCGCGGACAATAGGTTTGGTTTGGTTTTACGAACCTTGAGTTTAATGAACATCAGCGACAGCTACCCCAACACTTCTCCCACCCCCACCCCCTCTCGGGTAGTTTCTATACCGTGCTGGGTATTTTATAATGACATATTTCCTTCCCGCTCAACAGGGTGGTTCACTTGGAAGGAGCACGAATGTTCATGGAAAGTCGGACGTCGATTTGGTCGTGTTCATCAACGATGTCAACTCGATCCAACAATTGGAGGCCAAGATGGAAAACATTCTGGACATCTTGCACAATGCATTTGAAAGACGTTGGACAGAATTTGCAGGAACGCTAGAGTTTCAGGGCCGATCAGACCGCGGTCTGCAGTATAAGCTTAGCTGTGGTGCATCCGATCACATCCATGATGTCGACATTCTGCCAGCTTACAACATCCTGGGAGGTGAAACACATTGTTGTTATTGTACTGAAATTTCACTAACTCGATGTCACTTCCTAGTAACCTGTTCCATCTATCATCAACTGAATCGTTATGAACTACAATTTAGCATACTGTCAGGTTGTTAAAACACTTTCCCTGAAGTCTGGATAACTCGGCTAGCCCTGATAACTCGATATATATTGGCCGCATGTACTAAGGATTGAATAGGTGTCGGAATTATTTCCTTTCAGTTAAAACGTGTTTGGAGGCGTTCAATGAAATGAAAGACAAGACTGACAAACAAAGGAGATTCTACTCACCGTGCTTCATTTTGGAACAGCAGGAATTGGTGAAAACAGCGACTGTCAAAATCAAGAATCTGGTGCGACTTGTGAAATACTGGGCAAACGTAAGACAGTCAATATTATTATAATTTAACGATAGTACAATGTACTCTCTAAATCCCTGTCTCTAAGACCTACAGATGAAGTCCGTGATGGTTCCAAAATTCTTGGGTCAGTTTGGCTTTTCATTTAATAAAACAAGTAATGAGCATCGACGCCAGGACAGATGTGCAGGTATTTGTTTCAGCCACCTCGCGTCTGCTCCATCTTTTAGCTGGGGCGGTCGGGTAGCCAATTGGTTAAAGCATTTCATCGTCACGCCGAAGACCCGGGTTCGATTCCCGACATGGGTACAATGTGCGAAGCCCATTTCTGGTGTCCCCCGCAACGATATTGCTGGAATATTGCTAAAAGCGGCGTCAAACCAAACTCACTCCCTTATTTTAGCGAAATGTAAGAAATTCAGTGATAATAAACCCCAGCATAATTAACGTTCTTGTCAATGTGTAGCTTGGATTGATAAAATCGTTATAATGGTTTCATGAGTAATAATAACATTTGTTTAACGTGTTATTAATTCTATAGCTGTAAACACATTCAGGTTTTTGAGTATTTCAAATATATATGTCATGTATTCCAAGAGTGGTATCACGTGGGACACAGGCAAATAAGATAAAAAGCGTGTCACAGGACAGGAAGTAGATATGTTCATATGTCCATTTTAAAATTCCTAAAAAATGAACGATGTTGTAGATATGTCAAACATTAATTCTCAAAACAGTTGCTTCTACTATTTATGGTTATTTATGTTTTATTTATAATGCGTGGGTGCTAGAAACGCTCTCATTAAACAAATAGATTCCTTGTAAATTAGTGACCTTTTATCTGTGACATTTGACAATAATGTATGATTATGTATGGCATTACTGAACAGATTTGACATCAGCTGGGGCCTATAGAAAATAATTTTGAACAAACTTATTTGATCTATTTGAACCTGCGAATGCACCTATATGTACATCAATCATTTATACCTTTCTATGCACTGCTTCCCGTGAAGAGAGAAGTCAACAGACAAGAGAAAGTTATGAGGTCATTCTTCCTCGAGATAATAGTTATCTCCCTTTGGAAGAATCGTGGATCCCCGTCTGACTTCAACACCAACGATTGGTTCAAGGACGTCATGACCCAGCTGGCCGATCTGACGTCACTGCGGATACTCTGGCCTAAAAGATTCAATGTGGCCTTGTACTATGACATTAACAAAACGTATGTGGTATCTTGTCTCTTATTTGAATGTAGTTCCCGAACATATGTGGTTCCACCACTAACACTCACCCACCATCATCTGATATTTCTGAAATATTGAAAATAATGAAAAAGTGTTTTGGCCCCAGGTCTCACAAAAAGAGTAATTCACTGGACTTGCTGAAAAAATGGACCCAAAGAAAGTTTTTGGTTCGGATAAAACAAATTGCATTTCTTGAATCAATTTTATTGATGTTGCAGAAACAATATTTTGTCTCGCGCCTATTTCAGAAAGAACCCGGTTGTACTGGATCCAGCTAACCCCTACAGCAACCAAGCACCTTTGGCGAAACACCACTCCCTGGTGATGACCTGTGCCCAGAATGTCCTGCACAGACTAGAGGCGTCTCAGAACTACAGAACTGGGCGCTAGTGAAACAGATCCATTGACGATGTGGAAATAATTTATAAATTGTCCCGCATATTCCACGACATTTCACTGAAGATTCTTTGTATGCTTTAGAATAGATTGGATGTAAAAAGAAAATTGGAACTCAACTGATATCATATATAGGTATTCACCTAAGTTCATCTACGGTTGTCTCCAGATGAACTGAGCCTCATATTCAAGCGCAAAAAAACATTTGTTTCGTATGCAAATTTGATGCAATGTACATGAGTGCTGAATCCTAGAGATGTCATGTTCGTTGTTGCTATTGAATTCCATACAAAGTCCCTTTGCTGTAATTTTAAGAATCCTACGTTTCTCCTATTCATCAAACCAAAATGTAGATGTAATGGTGTATTCACTTAGACGTTATCGATTTATTTTAACATTTTCAATATATTTATACTATTCTGGGTGTTTTGCCTGTAACGTAGGTTTGATCTATGACTTCGCGATAGAAAAATGTATGTAAGTTCGGATAAATTATTTCCTTGAGGTAGTTTGATACCACTGTGTAGTATTTATTCAGGTCCTTTCGGTGATCAGCTATTTAGGCTTACAAATTGGAAGCGTTTGGTCATCACGTCTGGGGTTGGAATCTCCACTTGGATACAATTTATGCAGCCGATTGTTTTGGATAATGCTGGAATTGTTGAACTGTGCTTCTAACATGACAATCATATTAAATATAAGGATTAATTTGGCGAAACCGCATTGCCAGTCGTTCAAGGAATGTCCCTCCATCTCACTCCATCATACAGACGACATCAAAGATATCTGCCCAAATAATTAATCACTCTAATGGTCACTTTCCCATGGAGGATTCAAGACTTGTGAGAAGATTTGATGGACTAACCTTTGCTGGAAGATTATTTTGGTGGGAAGAGTCACTTTTGTGCACTAGCGTTTACTCTTGCGGTACAGTTGTTATGAACACGCAATTCCATTTAGAAAGTGGTCAAATGGAAGAAAGGTTATATTTAGGATAACACTTTCTTTGTAAAGTACAGATTCTTGTTTTTGTGGGTGTGGGTGTTGGGTGTTGGAGGGTGTGGTGGGTGAGTCCCGTCCGGCATTCGAACCCACACTGCCAGATCTAGAGTGAGGCACCTAATCGCCAGCACACAAAGTCAGCGATCTAATCCACTCGGCCCCCGAGGCTTCCACAAAAATGAAAGTCCTTCAACTGGTAGTTTAGATCACGTACTTTGTGTACCCCTCAGACAAGTGTAAATTGGCACGTATCCCATGGCCGAAAGCTATGAACACACAATGCTATTTAGAAAGTTTACCACAGATTTGGTTCACAAATAATTCACAGAAAATAAATCATACATTTGTCCATGTAGCAGAGTGTTTCCGCAATGTGATGACTTCAGGCATATTTTATGAAACCATTTACCATAATAGTTTATTGTCGTTAGTAGGTAATGGAGTTTTGCATTGTTTTGTGAAGATGAAATAAAAAGTATAAAAAGGTTAAAACTGTTTTAAAAACATGTTTTAATAGTGGCATTCTTTTATGGTTAATATTTGGTTATGTTGTAATGTAAGTATGTTATCATTCAGGTCAATTGTTTATCATTTATCAATTGCGTGATATTCCAACTCCAAGTTGAAATATGTTTTTGTTTTCATTCTGGCTTGTTCACACTAAACCGGATCGCCTCATTCAGAATTTGGGTATTTATACTTGTTTATTAGGTGACTACGTTTTTATCACTTACGATTGGCAAATAAGTTTCAGTCATGTGACTTTGTGCACAGGTATGAGGGATGGTATGAGCATGACACTTTGAAACACAAGGATGATAATGTGGACCCGAAATCTGGGGCCCATACAAAGTATATTGAGGAATTCTGGGGCAATGCTGATACAGTTCCAATCACATGTTTGACAAAACTACCTGTGGTAATGCAATAAGTATTTCTATTTATCATGCAGATGTTTGAAGTTGCCTACATTGTGTTTCACAGATTCAGTGTGAAATATGATACAGTTCATCAAACTCAATTATTGTGATAATCATGACAGAGTGTAGACTCGTTGGTTGTTGTTTTGTTTTCAAACTGTTCCCATAACTTGGCAAAGTCATATGACGAAGCTGGCGTTGCATACAGATTATCACTGGTAATATATCAGATAGTTCCTGTTAAAATAGTTCTGTTGTCTGAGTGAGTGTTTCATAAATTTATTTTCGTTACAATACTGTTCCCATTTAAATACCAATACTGCACTAATGATATTATTGGATGTGTTGATGCTTCTTTATAATCAAGATATTTGTGAAGTTAAATAGCAATATTTAATTATGACGCGTGACATGTGTTCATATTTGTAAAGAGAAAATGAAACAGTGTTCCCATCAAAGCTGCTACTGTGATCATGAAAAACTGAATGAGTGAGTGAGTGAGTGAGTATGGTTTTACGCCGCTTTTAGCAAAATTCCAGCAACATCACGACGGGGGACACCAGAAATGGGCTTCACACATTGTACCCACGTCGGGAATCGAACCCGGGTCTTCGGCGTGACGAGCGAACGCTTTAACCACTAGGCTACCCGACCGCCCCCAAATACTGAATGAACTAAATGCCATTGTTATATTGCTCCTGATGTCGCATGTACAGAATAGCCCAAGATCATACACATGTTCGGATAAAATATGTTGAGTCTTTTTGTTTTGTTTGGATTGGATAATAATCTTCAGAATGTGTTCGTGTTTACTTTCTGTGAAGGTTTTTCATTCGTAATTTTTTAAAGGTAAGAATAGTAGATTTTCAAACTGTGAGCTTACCCAGAAAAAGTATCTACAGAGAGATATCATTGGGCCCATGTTTCTGTGTTCATTATATTCCATAAAGTTTTGTCGGTGATATCATTTGTCGTTCTGTTCTGACTACGGTCAGTTGATAATTTTCAAAATAATAAGATTTGTATAGATTTAGACATTTTTTTAAAAATGTTGGCCCACTCAGAAAATCCTCCAGAGGTAAAAATATGTGGGCCCACATTTCTGTTTGATTCACTTTGATGCTTACAGTTTTGACGGTGATATCGTTTGTCGTACTGTTTTATATCTACAAATAATAATAATGATGATTTATCCAACTTCAATAACGTACTGTATGGTCTAAACAAAATCATTACGGTAAAATGGCCATTATGAAATAATTACGTTTAAATACGAGAGATCATGAGATACAATTCAACAGCTGATTGATAACTTGTCCAAAAATAGTATGTCAACAAGCTGATTATATTTGTATGTTTCCTAAAATATTTATTTCTTGATTTTATAATGGGCAATATTGTTCCATTTTGTGAACTGCTTTGGTACTTATGGGGAGGCCTATTTACATGGATCTTTTGTTGTATATAAATAATCCTGTTCCCTGTTTGCAGCATTTTGGAAATACATATCGTCATAAAAGTCAATTGCCGATGTTTGGAGTCATCATTCCTATTCTTTTAAGATAATGTACGCAAAGTTTTTGGTGTATCAAAGTTCAATTACGAATTCCGTAAAAGGCGACTTGGTTGATGCATGCCATCACGTCCCATTTGCTTGGATCGATGCTCATAATGTTAATCTCAGGATTGTCTGGTTCAGACTCGTTTATTTACAGACCGCCGTCATATAGCTGGAATATTGCTGAGTGCGGTGTTAAACAACATACAAACAAACAAACCTATGAGTATCAAAAGCATGAAGTTAATATGTCATTCGCTTCAAATCTGCATGTCATCAGTTCGCAAGTATGGCATGGCAAAATTTACGACACTATATCATCGTCATGAGTATACCACAGACATGTGTGCGGCGTTAAACAACAACGAACAAACAAACACACAGTCACAAGTCTCACTCAGTCACTTGCGCATCAAGTTTCAACTGGAAGTGAAAACATCATAAACATATCACTTCGGCGAACTCTGACTTAGTTTGTTGCTGTTTAAACATACACAATCATCTATACAGGTAGCGTGAGGTTATGACTAGCTGTGCAATACACCGACCTATATTAGACCCACACCTCCAGGGCATGACACACAAGCAACCAGGTAACACAGGGGCGTATTAAATACTAAGAATTGTATTATGTATAGGAGCCATTGAAACAGGGAGCATCAAAGTGATCACAAAACATATTATACGTAGCATTAAATATTCATCCCATCACACATCACAAAGAACACATCTGCGTAATTCTGTCGTAACAGGTGGCGGATAAAGACGCAATAATGACGGCAAAGCAAGAGTAGCTGTAATGTATGACTAGGGAAAACAGCCAGGACATTATACAGCTGGAGCTACCGCTGAAGGTAGGTCATCATTAGACTAACATCTAGTCTCTGAAATGTCATTTCTTACAGAAAAAAATCCCAGGTATTAAATTATCTTAATAAAAATATAATGAAAAGGAGCGCAGAGACTTGCCAATCATTGTAGACTTGCATTGGCTCTATTGGGTGTATTTGTATCAAGGTATGTGCGACAGAGTAGGTCATCATTTTCTATACATCCATTGGCCATTTCTTTTACGTGTATTTGTACGATGTGCTGAATGGTTCCAATTCATGATGTAAGGTATTAATAACATTGTGAAGCACAATGCCGAACAAAGGAAAACATTAGCGAGATTCAACATTCAAAACCGCTTTCAAAGAAACGAAAGTGAAACCATTTCCAGGAAAACCCAGGTCGACACGATTATGACGAGTTGTGCAATACATCATACGACACTGTAATATTACAACGCAGTAGACCGACTTACACCACACAGCCATTACAGGAGTCAGAGCACATCCTACAAGACACTGCTAACATGTGAGTATATCCTACAGAATAGTGTCAGCGTGCAAGTACAGGACACTGCCCACATGGCCAGCTGTCGGCACAATTTTGCCCTAAAATTGGATTGTCCAAAACACAGCTCAAATACGTAGTGACTGAGAGTAATAGTGAAAAATCAATTTTTGATCACGTGTGTGTGTGGTGTGGATGCGGATGCGGATGTGAAACCTATGATCGCGGATGCCAACACGATATTCGCCTTGATCGGTTTGCCAGCACGTGGGTAACGCAACCATAGGAAAAAATCAGAGAGGTAGGAACACTCAAAATCGCTTTCCAAGAAACGAAAGCGAAAGACATTTCCAGGAAAACACAGGCTGACACGATGAAGGCGAGTGGTGCATAAAACATACAACACTGTAATATTACAACGCAGTACACCGACTTACACCACACAGCCATAACAGGAGTCAGAGTACATCCTACAAGACACTGCTAACGTGTGAATACACAGTGACTGAAAGTGTCAGTGGAAATCAATTTTTGATCACGTGTGTGTGTGGTGTGTATGCGGATATGAAATCTATGATCGCGGATGCCAACACGATATTCGCCTTGATTGGTGTGCCACCATTATACGCTACCATCATATTGCTTCCACGTCAAGCACATACATCGTGACATAAGGGACTGGTCAATTATTATAGGGCGATGGGTCATTTTATGTAACATTGTTTGTATTTGAATAACATCCTCACAGAGTTACACATCTGCAAATACTCGTCAAACTACACGGGGGCACGGGTAGCTCAATCGTCTAAGGCGCCGCGATTCGCTGTACAGAGTTGCGTCCCTTGGGCACGCCAGACACCTCTGATTATGGGGTCGAATCTCGGTTCATCCCGATTATGTTTCAAGGTTTGTCAGCACCATACCTGTGATCGTGGGTTTCACCGAAGTGGTAAACGTCCGAGACCTGCATCACTTCGGGCTTTCCTCCCACATTAAACTGACACGCCGTGATATAACTGGAATGATGTTAAAAGCGGCGTTAAACCCAACCCACTCACTCACTTCAAACTATTCACAATGTACCATGTTCCAAAACGACATGATGAACTTCTCTACTTTCCGTCAAGGGAGGTAATCTAAAATATAATTTTCTTTATACTCTTGTTGACATACCAGAATTCTTCAATCCATACATGTACCGAAAATAATATGTATACTTATATTCTCAATAATATTTTTTGTTTTGTTTCAATAATAAGTGAAAAAAATGTTGAATAATATTCAAATTATAATTTTTGTATTTCGGTGAAACAGTTTGGTAAATGTCACATTCTGAATGTTAATCAAACTTTTATTTATAATATATAGTTATAATAAACTACAATTATGTCTTTTAGACGTCGTTCACATATAGTTCCATGATTAGAAACGAAGGTTTTCTGACAAATATTAATCAAACTAAATAGTGTATACCATATTCTTATTGCCTTTAAACAGACAACGGTTTAATCATTTGGCGAATGAGATTCCATATATTTTATTATGTATTTAGGAAAAAAAACTTAACTGCTTGAAAGATACATAACCATATTTTCTAACCAATACGACTGCACACACTGTCAGTTTCTCTTTTTTATTTCCTTTAAATCACTTAACACAGAACAATTTACCCTGAAGATTTTATTAATAAAAATCTACAGGAGCCTCGAGCCAATAATCGATGGCATGAGGAGGGGGCAGACGCTGCAGCAGTTCATTCAGGCCACCATACAGCCGAGCAGTGAGATCCGCCGGGATTGTGATCGTGTTGTAGACCGGGTTACAAACTTCCTGCAGCTTAAGACGCCCCTCAGTGTCAACATGGTCATCAGGGTAGGTGCTTGGACAACTGGACATGTATATATTTTAATAGTTGGGGGAACAATGAAGGAGGGAGACCAACCGCTGATTATATACTGAATCGCAAAAGAAACTGGTAAAATATAATTTCAACGCCAGAGATAAATCAGTCTCGATTTTCCGCGGAAACAGATTCAATTGGGCTTAAAAGTTTGTTTGTTTGTTGTTTAACGCCGCACTCAGGAATATTCCAGCTATATGACGGCGGTCTGTATATAATCGAGTCTGGACCAGACAATCCAGTGACTGATAACATGAGCACCGATCCACGTAATTGGGATCGATGACATGCATCAACCAAGTCAGCGACCTGACCATCCGATCCCGTTAGTCGCCTCTTACGACAAGCATGGGTTGCTGAAAGACCTATTCTAACCCCGATCTTCACGAGGCTCCGAAAATCAGAACTGACACCAGGTTCGGTAGCACCGGCCACTTACACAATTTGCCCAAATACGCACAGCACATAAATACTCCTGCCAAACGACAGATGGTCCTGGCAACAATCGACATTTGACCAGATATGCAGGGATAGTGGACCAGACAATCCAGTGACACGATAACGCGTGTAATAAATCGTAACTGTGTCGGTCCATCGTGACTGGGTGTTATAAATGCTAACGGTGACATACGATCAGAACATGATCCATTCTCTATTATTTACAGACAAACCGCCGTGATATATCTTGAGTATTGCTGACATCGCATTAAACACAATACAATCAGTTGCAAGATAAAATAAATGTAATGACACTAGGTGTCTAAGCAATGAATGATATAAAATATCCAACCGACAGCGTTTGTTAGCTTTACGGGGCACCGGTCGTGCACCGAGGTCCTGGCTACTAGTCTGATCACTTATTAATAACTATGGGAGATCATACTATATGACATGACTTACCCGTGAAGATGCGGGTTAGAATAGGTCTTTCAGCAACCCATGTTGGCCATAAGAGGCGACTTTGCTTGTCGTAAGAGGCGACTAACGGGATCGAGTGGTCAGGCTCAGTGACTTGTCATGGTATCCCAAGATCGATGCCCATGATGTCAATCACCGGATTGTCTGGCCGATTATTTATAGACCGCCGACCGCAATGCTAACTAACCCCTAGGTCGGGTAGCCTAGTGGTTAGAGCGTTCGCTCGTCACGCCTAAGACCTGGGTTCGATTTCCGACATGGGTACAATGTGTGAAGCCCATTTTCTGGTGTCCCCTGCCGTGATGTTGCTATAATATTGCTAAAAGGGACGTAAAGCCCATTCACTCACTCACTCACTCACTCAAACTTCAATATATAGCATTACAGATTATATTCTTTAAGGGGTATCTGGCATGTGATTAATCCTGCTTTTAGTTAAAACAATATCATTTATGATCATCAGAAGTAAAAAAGTCAGAACCCAGCACCAGAGAATATATATTGGTATTACTCTCGCGATTTCACCCGACAGAAACTATCTAACTCAGGGTTCGTAAAACCAAACCAATTGCCCGCGGTTGTAATTTGATTGTGAGCTTCCCAATTCATCATGTACTTCGGGTAGTTTCTATACCGTGCTGTGTATTTTATAACGACATATTTCTTTCCCGCTTAACAGGGAGGTTCACTGGGAAGGAGCACGAATGTTCGAGGAATATCTGACGTCGATCTGGTCGTGTTCATCAACGATGTCAATTCGATACAACAACTGCAGGACAATATGGAAACCATCCTGGACAAACTGCAAAACGCATTTGCAAGAAATTGGACAGGGACCCTGCAGCTTGTGAACCGATCCGACCGCTGTCTGCAGTACAAGCTCAGCTGCAGTGACTCCAATCACGTCCACGAGGTCGACATTCTGCCCGCATACAACGTCGTCGAAGGTGCAACCCTTCTTGATATCAGCTACACTAACCGGCTTAGCATTCCGGCAGAATGTTTTTTGTATGACAGTATGAGTAGAAATAACATATATCCTCTTGTCAAATTCTTAAAAACTTTAAGGGGTGTTTTTTCTGTTTGTCTCGAATCGCCGAAGATTTAATGTATACATGTATCTCACCTTCGCAAAAGCCACAAAGATATATTAACTATTTCAGTTAAAACTTCTCACGGGGTGTTCAACGAGATGATGACCAAGACAGACAGACAAAGAAGATTCTACTCACCATGCTTCATCACGGAACAAGTGAAATTGGTCAAGTCAGCGACCATCAAAGTCAAAAACCTGGTGCGACTTGTGAAATACTGGGCGAACGTAAGTAATGTGTGAATAATAAATACATTTTCGCTCTGCTAGCTAAATCCAATGTAGTCCATGATATATTTGAAGTTCATTTTGTATGTTTGGTATCTTACTTCTTGTGCGATGTATGACCATGACAATAAGGAGAATGCATGAACAGGACTTGTAAATCTCGCCAGTCGCTCACGACCCTGGTTTGACACTGAGTGTCAGTACTACAGATTGGAGAGAGAGAGAGAGAGAGTGAGAGAGAGAGAGAGAGAGAGAGAGAGAGAGAGAGAGAGAGAGAGAGAGAGGTGTCTCAGAATATATAGACATTTTAAGAATGATAGCACCTTATTTAGTTATTTGAAATCAAGAAATACTTATACAAATTTATTACGTGATAAAAAGAAAAGTTATAATGAATATATGTGTAATAAAGTTTTATCTAGTCTTCCAAATGGTAAATGTTTCTTGTCTACCATACGAGGATTATCTCAGATTGTGGCAACTCGTATACCTAACATACCACTAGAACAATTGGTCGATCATTTTAAAGATGTGTTTGACAATCCAACGGATGAAGATACGGGTATCACCGATACGACTATTAATAATATTCATGATGATATGCCTTGCTTTATTCTGGACTCCCTCATTTCACAAGAGGAGGTGCTATGTGCTATTAACTATTTGAAATTTGATAAATCCGCAGGTAATGAGTGTTGTTTAAAAAGTTGTTTGATAATGCCCACTTTCCTGAATCTTGGTCTTTGGGAATCATTACTCCGATACACAAGCGAGGAGACATCCATTCCCCATCCAACTGTAAGGGTATATCAGTTCTTAGTGCACTGAGTAAGTTGTATGTTTCTATTTTGAACAGAATGTTCACGTCTTGGTGTGAGGTCTGTGGTAAAATTGCAGAGTTCCAGGCCGGTTTCCGTCATAATTACTCCACCATAGATGTTATCTTTATACTACTGTATATTATCCAGAGATATATCAGTTGGCATAAGGGTAGGGTATATGGTTTGTTTGTCGATTTTGCAAAAGCCTTTGGCAGTGTCAACCGGATGAAACTATGGTCAATACTAGTCAATATAGGTGTTTCTGGCAAAATGATAAAAGCTATTCATAGTCTATTTATACAGCTGTTAAGGCTAGTGTTAAATTTATACATCCATTTTCTGAAATATTTCAGTGTCCAAGAGGAGTACGTCAGGGTTGTGTGTTAAGCCCTATCTCGATGTTCATTAACGAACTACAACTTCATCCAGAATACAACTTCATCCTGATATTACAGAGATATTCCTGTTATTTTTTGCAGACGATATTATACAAATCGCAGATACTATAGGCGGATTGAAGCGTATTGATGTTCTAGAAAAGTATTATGATTATAATTTAGACGTTAATTTGGATAAAACTAAGGTCGTTGTTTTTAAGAAAGGTGGAGTGTTGTCAAGAAAAGAGATTTGGTACTATAAAGGTATAAAGTTGGAGTATGTATCTTCCTACAACTGGCTGGGCGTTACTTTTATGAGAAGCCTGTCCTGGTCAAGTCATTTTTCTAATGCTGGTATACAGGGCAAAAAAGCAATGTTTGGAATTTCAAAGTCATTGATAAAATTACATCCTCTTCGACATGACTTATATTTTAAAATATTTGATTTAAAAATAGTCCCAATTTTGCTGTATTGTTCCGACGTCTGGGGTCTTCACCAGAATGCTGAAATAGAAACCATACATACATTGGCATGCAAGCGCTTTCTAGATGTCAAATCGTCAACACCCAACAATATGGTTCGAGGTGAATGTGGGCGTTATCCATTATATCTTTATTCATACAAAAGAGTTATTGGTTATTGGATAAGGTTATTGAGTCTGTCCGATTGTAGCTTTCCAAAGAAATGTTATTATATGATGCTTCAGGCAGAAAGTAATGGTGAAATTAAATGCGTCTCAAAATGTAAAAATGTATTGTTCAGTTTGGGTTTTGGCTCTGTATGGGAAAAGTGTATCAGTCATTCTCATTCGTTTTCGTCAGAAATTATGTCGCATCCGAAATGTAGTTATGAACAGGATTGAAACTGGGAGATACGCTAACATCCCACGTGACAGAAGACTATGTTGTGTTTGTAATGCTGGGTAGGTGGAGGACGAGCAACATTTGTTGTTAGTTTGCCCTGGTTATAACAAGTTGCTGGTGGATCACTTACCACAGAAATATCCGACCAAACAAAAATGTAATATCAGTAAGTCTACAACTGATTGTAAAGTAATTAAACGTCCAGCTATCTATATCTATCAAGCGATGTGATTTGTCGAGTACGTTATTGTTAGCACAATAAGATTTGTGTACATCACGTCCATTGTAATACAAATGTAACCATGGGCCGATGGCCTACACTTACGAAATAAACCGAATTGAATTGAGTTGAGAACCCGTGAAGATCCGCGTAGAAAATAGGTCTTCAGCAACCAATGCTTGCAGTAGAAGGCGACTAACGGGTGGTCAGGCTGACTTTGTTTATGCATGTCATCTTATCCCAATTGCGTAGATTGATGTTCATGATATCATTCTCTGGATTGTCTGGTCCAGACTCGATTATTTACAGACCGTCCTCATATAGCTGGAATATTGCTGAGTGCAGCGTTAAACAACAAACAAACAAACAAAACAAACAAAGACAACAAGGAGATGTGTACGTGCTTCTGTCAACTAAGGCTTCTCATACACGAACAGTCAACTCCGGTGATAAATGAAGAGTACCCGCGGGGTTTGCCTCATATGAAGAATTCACTGATAAATGTTATCGAAAGAGAGATTTCGCATACGGTCCTGCCTGGCCATTTAGTAGTTGTGGGAAAATTTGGAATTTTGAAGAATGCCGTGCTAAACCAAGCTAAAGCTTTAAGCATTAAGGCACCGAAACTTTAATGCGATGTTACGAATTTGCGTATAAACTTACATGAGTAATAAAACTTCATGAGTAATAATACTAAAATAATGTCGTGCAGTTTTTTGTACTTTAAAAACATGTCTTATACACAATAAAGGCAGAAGGCGTTATTTAGTTACCCCCAAAAAGGTGACAAAAAGCCCAAGGGGAATTACAAATAAATACAAATAGGCCATGTTAATGTCATGTTAATTAACCATAGAACTTTGTACATTTGCTTCAAGTAACATATCTTTTTTTTCATCTCTTTGAACATGAGTATGCATATTAACTAAACCTTTTAGACCTTTCAATGATATCTTTCACCTTTCACTGTGCAGAGAGAAGTGAACAGACCCAACGACAAAATTCTGAAGTCATTCTTCCTCGAGATAGTAGTTATCTCCCTTTGGAAGAATCGTGGATCCCCGTCTGACTTCAACACCAATGATTGGTTCAAGGAGGTCATGACCCAGCTGGCCGATCTGACGTCACTGCGGATACTCTGGCCTGACATATACACCGTGTCATCGTACTATGACATTCGCATGACGTATGCATCTTGTGACCTGTTTGAATATATTTATGTATATCGTTTGACCTTTATCCAAGCATGCTACATGCCATTCCTTATGACACGAAGCATCAGTATCGAGGACTTGCTTAATCTAACTTATAAGGACACAGTTACCTGCGTGATTGTTTAACATTTATATTGTGCCAAACTGATTTTGTCTATCTGTCTTAATACAAGCGACAAAACTCCTTCCATGGTCATACGAAATCTCTGATAATTATAGTACACAGATCAACAATTCCCTGAGAAAGGAGTTAAGAAATACAACTGGTTGTTGTTTGTTTTTCAGACCAAACCCGGTTGCACTGGACCCTGCTAACCCCTACAGCAACCAAGCGCCTCAGAGGCAGCATGACCACGTGATGACATGCGCGAAGAAAGTTCTGCGCAGACTAGAGGCGTCTAGAAGTGGGCGTTAGACAGAACCCGTGCTGACACCATTCTGTGTTGATAGAATTGATTAGTTTCTTTAATCATAGTGAGGGAAGTTTTTAGCTTGATCACAAACAAGTACATCAAACTGATGTTTGGTTTAGATATTCCCTTGTAGACACTTTTGATTTTTCTGCATATATAAATGTATTCGGATAGTTGATGTCATATTCATATAAGTAGCTGTGTAGACAGTTGATCTGGCACATTATCTTACTGCGGTATATAGTTGTTGTTTGCATCACTGTACTTGTTAGTTTAAAACATCATTTTCCCTGTTACAGATTGGTGAATTAAGCCATTAACAAACTTGTTGATAGAATGTAATACCTTTTGCATTCCTGTGATTCCTAAGGGCTGATTGGTTGAAACGTCACCTAATAATGACGTCGCACATTGCTTACGTTACGTCATCAGAACATGTTGACTTTGGTGGATATTTATTTAGTAGATTAGACCAGATCTGATTTTCTTTGCTTTCCTTCTAGAAATGGGAAGGAGTAACTTACTCTAAATTTGAGAGGATCAGTCTGTTGAGGTTTGGGTCAAAGCGTTCAGAGATCCGGGAATGTTTAGCCAAAGGTATATCATATTTATCTAAATGGTCGGTTAGTGCGACAAAAACGGAAACTCTTTGAAATATCTGACCGAACAAGGACACGAAAGCGGACATGCAGTTCCTTAGATAGGGATGGTGTTCTCTGTGTAAAGAAAAAAACTGATGGGAAAAACAGATAACTTGCCTTTACAAACGCATTAGAAGGGACATTTCAGAATGAAACCCATTGGTCACCACTCGCCCCTTTCCGTAACCTGCAAGAAGATTCGTCCCCCTATCGATGAATGTTATGTGCGATAACACGACAAACCAATCAGAATGCGCGTATGATTTCAAGTTCTTCGTCAACAGAAATAATTTTTGATTTTACATATGTCTTGCATCTAAAAATATACCAAAGACACAGTTAAATGTGTTCAATCATACTGTATAATTCCGCATATCCCGATGTGCTTTAAATTGCATGTGAAATATTTATATAATATATGCATTGGGGAAATGAACCATTAGCGACGAGTTGACAATGTTTTAGGTATGCCCGTTTGCGCTAAGACGGAACCCGGTCGCAAAAATGACCATGAGAGGGACACGAGTCGCTATTCGACTTGTCCCGGAATAACACGAATAATGGTCACGAATGAATGAAACCGTGTTACGAGACTAAAGCAGCAGTATGCAGGATGCTCACAAGGAGTACTAATGCATAGCATGTACAGATCATTTATTTCGATTATGACCATGGGAATATCGATACTAATGATAAGAATAATGTCACTATGATAAGGGCAGGTGGGGTAGCCGAGTAGTAACGCGTTCGCTCGTCACGCCGAAGGCCCGGGTTCGATTCCCAACATGGGTACAATGTGTGAAGCCAGTTTCTGGTGTCCCCAGCCGTGATATTGCTGGAATATTGCTAAAAGCGGCGTAAAACATTCTCACTCACGTTGGTTTAATTTGTCAAAGCGTATAGACACGAATAGACTGACACCCATTGATAAACAGGAACACCTGTTTTTTTCGAAACTGTTTCCCGTTTTGTTTGCATCGTGTCAAATGTTGTGCACATCTTCTCTACTCCTTATAAACATGTAGTCGCTTTGTCATTGTTGTGTCTTATATGTTTAACATACCAGGATATTATATCATAATAATATCATATACACAATATGTAAATCAGTAACCTGTTTTATGGGATATCACGTATGACATTACACTAATTGTGTCCTTTGCGACATATATGGATGTTTCATACGATTTCCAGACATATATACAGTAAATATATGTTTTTGGGGGGGTTTGGTTTGTGTGTTTAGCGCCGCACTCAGCAATATTCCACCTATATGACGGCGGTCTGTAAATAATCGAGTCTGGACCAGACAATCCAGTGATTAATATCATGCGCATCGATCCACGCAATTGGGATCGATAACATGTATCAACCAAGTCAGCGAGCCTGACCTCCCGATCCCGTTAGTCGCCTTTTACGACAAGCATAGTCGCCTTTTACGGCAAGCATGGGTTGCTGAAGACCTATTCTACCCCGGAAAGTAAATATATGGAGTGGGGATACAACCACACACACTGTGTCATCCATTCCTTGACATTCATGCTCCATAATATTCGATGTATAATCAGTTTGTAAATACAACACAATATAGACCGTGTGGCTGGAGGTTTTTCCTTTGCTTGAGAACAAGGATGCACCATAAAATCGGCAACAGTCCGGACTAGTACAAACAGCCACACACACACTATAAGTGTAACAATCTTGAACGCGACGTTAAACCCCATTTCACCTCGCCACACCTAAAAAGGGAACCATTACATCATGTCCATTTTGGTCACTGCCGCCGCGAAAACAGCAGCAATAATGTTGACGCAGTTGGTTATAGGTTGTCTCTTTAATCGTTAGTCATCCAGGATACATAACATGTTAGTCATGCATGGCCTCATTTATACTTTCGATGAGTATACACGAAATTTTGTCTTTTAATTATAAATATGAAACGTTGAAACAGTGTTACTGTTTTGTAACGAGTTGTATATGCAGGATCCAACAAACCTAATACATTGTAGAAATGTAAATACCGGAAATTGAAATTGAATCTAAACTGACGTCCAAAAGAAACATTACCAGAGTTTGAAATCACTCTTGCTAAAAAACAACAAAACATACATGCATGATGTAAAGTGTATTGAGAAGATCAATATATCAAAAGAATCAACACTGAAAATAACAATCATACCGTGACCGAGAATGACGACAGAGCCCCTCAAAGTTGGGTGTGGTACAAAACACGAGCTTTCAGAATCATGGACAATAGGCAGAGTACATAAACAATCGCTCACGTTCAATAACAAGTCATTAGTAGCGTGTCTGACCACCAAATGCCCCAATACACGCAAAAACTCTTCGACGCACAGAAAAAGTCAGTCGTCTGATGAGGTCACGTGGGATTTGACGCCATTCTTCTAGGAGGGCCAAGATCAGTTCTTGCCGATTGGAACACGACACGAACACGACGATCCATCAAGTCCCAGGTGTGTTCTATGGGGGACATGTCGGGTGAGCGTGCAGGCCTAGGCCACGGCAGGGCGTTGACGTTGTTGGATGCGAGGAAGTTAGTGACAATTCTGGCTGTATGGGCTCTAGCATTGTCATGCTGATAAAAGACACCACGTGGCTGCTGTTGGAGAAATGGAAGGACAACTAGACAAAGAATGTTATCCATGTAAGGCTGAGCTGTCAAGTTTCCGTCAACGATGACCAGCGGTGTCCTCTCCTGCCCACAGATCCCTCCCCACACCATGACACTCCCTCCACCATATGGTACGACCTCCTGCACGCAACACGCCGCCCTTCGTTCACCCCTTCGGCGGTAAACACGTTGTCTTCCATCAGCCCTAAACATACAGAATCGACTTTCGTCAGTGAAGACAACCCTCTGCCAGTCATGCCGTTGCCAACGTCGTACAGTCCTATCTCAATCGCAGACGACGATGTTGCGCTGTCAATAGCTGTCCTCTGTATGGTCTAAAAGCCCTGATTCCATGAGCCCTTAGTCTCCTGGCCACTGTCTGTTGACTAATCCTGTGACCTAAGGCATTTGTCGCCGAGGACGTCACCGTCAGGAAGCGATTTCGGAGGTGCAAGGTACGCAAGTACCGGTCATCATGGGGCGTGGTCACCCTCTGTCTGCCTGTTCTTGGCCTGTCAGCGGTCCGCCCTGTCTGTCTGTAACGTTGCATCAAGTTGGTAACGGCAACACGGGAGCAACCGAAGGTTCGTGCAATATGGGCGTGGGTGGCTCCCATCTGTACCATACCCAAGGCTCATTCACGTTGTTCGACTGTGAGTCGGGGCATTTGTTTTGTGTTTTTTGTTATCATTGTGGATGTCTGACTTGCCGTGGCAATCGTTTTATACCCTTACCCGCACGTGCATTTGCAGTTGTCCGTGGTGCACGTGTTTTTCTCTTTTTCGCGTGTTATCTCGCAAACATGTTACAGACGATTAAAGGGGCACTGATCTAACGCCATTCCCCGGACTGGTTGTTGCCTTTGTTATTGTTTTTTCCCCCGTGAGTACCCGGATGATATGCAACGCAACTGAGCGTGACCAGAGACTGGGCTACCGTCTGCAAGGACAGCTAAATAAACTTGGAGGCTGGAGGCAATATTTGTTTTACGCATTTTTGCATAAACACTGATTGGTTAACTGTGATCTATAAAGATTCGACAAAGGGCGCATGTTAAATAATTTCTTCAGCCTAAACAAACAGACAAAAAGAACGGCGGAGCTCATCGGAAGTCGTCATTTGGAAATACCCCAGATGGTTATAGTTTAATACTAAAAAAAGTATCCATGCAGTGAAAGCATTTTCGGATTTCGGATTGTGTAATACGATTACTACTCCCTTGTTGTCATTCACGTTTTCTCGTATAACCCTACACTTGTGTATTTGTCGTCATTCACTTGATGCTCAGTTAATGAATTTATTACAGGTACAATTAGTGGTAGCACCACTTAGATTACCTGACAAAGGTTCTCATTTGGCATTTATTGTGTCTGGGGTAATTATTCAATCTAAATCCAGGTTTGAAGTGAGGTTATGTAATATGCACGTGGCAGCCCAGCAAGAGATGAATGATCAGTTGATTTACTTTTTTTTGTAAATCAACGGATCGTTCCTAGTCATCAAAGGATTAACAGAAAATACGTTGATTGATTAATCACTGTTATCTTGCACAGTGGATATGTCAAAAGTGAGTGTTTACATGTCTAGGTTTACTAAAACAAAGGGAATACACTCATATCATGGCGTGAAGTGCCGATGTAAAAACAACATACAATTTGTTCAAAGGGTTAACTGATAATACGTTGATTGGTTGCTCATTGTTATCAAACTCAGTGGATTTTTTAGGAACCGTCGACGTAATGAAAATAGTTGTCACGTGGCCTTTCTCAGCCGACCCTTGAGACTTGACACCCGAAACGATATATATCTTTTAGAATATTTGATAGTTACAGAGACACGTGACATCGAATAAGTTATTTTGTATAGCTGCAGACAAGTGGGATATTATTCCTTTGTGTGGATATTCACGGATACATTCCTCGAATAAGGAAGCTGCCTATTTATAAACATAAATTTGGTAAGTTGTAATTATGGTATTTGCATTTTGTTTTCCTTCATTTGAACCGATTCGTTCTTGTTTTTCTACGTCTTGGTTGGGAAATTCTTCAATGCGCGATAGACGTTGTTTTCACAGGTCATTTCCTTTGTAAGCGTGTATATATTACCGTCAATTTGTAAAATGTGATTCTCTCAGGCAATTATTAAAATGTGTAAATATTTCAGTCATTTTGACTAAAAAATCTGTCCAGATTGATTAAGACGATCAAAAGGGCCTACAAACACCACAACAGATTATTATGTAGGATTAGAAGCCAAACAACATAGAAATGTACTTTTCAACGTAACATTTTCAGTCTCTTGGTGATGACATTAAACATCAAAATGTTTGGAATTCGTTATCATAATAATACAGATGGAAATGTTTTTCAGTCACTTTGTAAAATAACTGAATATTTAGACGTTTAATAAAGATGTTACACATTTTGACAGTAAAAAAATATACACACTATAAAAAAAGCAATGCTCAGGTGAAATATTTACTTTGTGTTGCAAGTCAAAATAGTGTTTAAACGAAAATCGCAAAATTACCAAGCAAGTGACTTATCAAAACTTCGTCACCATTACTGATGCTACCCACAAAGATGCCTACATTTCCTTATTATCTCGAAAACTGTATTTCATTTTGTTGATTAATGTGACCATACGCTCTTATTACTACCGGTATCCATAAAAGTGACTAATGCGCTTACGAATGGCGCAACAGAGGTCGCGAGCTAGTCTAGATTTACATCCGGGTACTCACTGGGAAAAAACAATAACAAAGGCAACAACCAGTCCCGGGGAATTGCGTTAGATCAGTGCCCCTTTAACATTTTCTGCATACAGTATAGTTGTATTTAGGCTATGTGTTTTAGATAGACTTCATCGAAAAAATAATTATACTTTTTCTGAAATTTATATTTTCAGTTGGTAAAGTTTCTTTTGGACGTCAGTTTATATGTATTATGAATGTACTTCTCGTCACGATATGGCTGAAATATTGCCGATGTGACGTTTAATCTTAACTTACTCACTCACTCACTCTCAGTCATGTGACCAGTTATGTTCCCAGTAAATGGACAAAGTAGATGTAACATTACCCAGACGCATATATATCATGATTAGTGTGGACATAATGTTGACGGTGTGAGTGTATTAATCTGACCAATTTACTCTGTACAATTATTGTTTCTACACTAAAATTTGAGTGAGTGAGTGAGTTGGGTTTCACGACGCTTTTAACAGTATTACAGTTATATCACGGCGTGTCAGCTCAATATGGGAGGAAATCCCGAAGTGATGCAGGTTTGAGACGTTTACCACTTCGGCGAAACCCACGAGCACGGGTATGGTGCTGACAAACCTGGAAACATAATCCGGGCGAACCGGGATTCGAACCCACAATCATAGGTTTCTGATGTGCCAGAGGGACGCAACTCTGCATAGCGAATCGCGGCGCCTTAGTGTGAGTGAGTTGCCTCCGGCAAACCAAATGTACCCCTCGTGATCCTGCTACAACGAATGTATCTTACCGACCTATTTCAATATGGCATTGTATAAGAATTCAAACAAATTCAAAATTGATAGAAAATAGCTGTTGGATTAAGACTGAGGTAAGCTTGCGCTTTGTTGCCCCACGACCCCTGAAACATATAGTGCCCTCGAAGGCGGGTTACACAGTATATTATCGTTAAATAAAGTATGTCATCGTTAAATGACGTTACAATCAAATGACCTCTCTAGTCTCTCTGCCACTGTAGCCGGTTAGGTTACCTTTTCCACTCAAGACACTGGTTATTACTGTTTGCAAAGTTAACTGAAAATAGGAAAAGCAACAAGCCTCGAAGTTTTTAGCTTTGTGTTGATACATTTTACAATTAAATATAAAAAAACCCGAACAAAACCCTTTCCATATTCATAAGGAATGGGGGCGGTCGGGTAGCCTAGTGGTTAAAGCGTTCGTTCGTCACGCCGAACACCCGGGTTCGAATCCCGACATGGGTACAATGTGTGAAGCCCATTTCTGGTGTCCCCCGCCGTGTTATTGCTGGAATATTGCTAAAAGTGGCGTAAAACCAAACTCACTCACTCACTCATAAGGAATGAGTGGACTGTACGATTCCGACTATATCACGAGACACATGGCTTAGATTACATACGCATAAGGAATGCCCTGCATAGTTCTACATGCCGATGACGACTTCCTAGTTTCACCCAGGGGGTCCATACAGTCGACGTGTATATATTTGTATTGTCTCCCTGATTCAACACACTGCTTGGGGAGTTGTCCTCGAGATAAGGGAGGGTAACTCTGTATTAAATATTCTTTGAGAAGGGACTGGGATTATTTTGAAAAAAAAAAAAATCTGTTCCGTATATTTCTCGAAAAATGTCTGACTAAAAATATATTCTGTCTAAAATATCCCCAACTTGACTCAACCTGTATGTGTTGTCTTATAATGCACGTTTATGCGCTAAACTAAACTAAGCGGCAAAGGAAAGTATAGGTTGGCAATTTGTAATTTTCCTAAAAACAGCGATAACTTGTGGAAAGTTGGTATTGGGAATATGGCTCGGCGGGGGGAGGTGTCATAGTGGGGCGCGGTATTTGTGGAGATCAGGAGCCTCATTTGGTGATTATACAGAGAAACCTGAACGCTGTGCAGTACAGAGACCAAGTGTTGCAGCCAGGTGTGCTTCCGTTCTTACAAAACCAACAGCGGGGGGCATTGTTTCAACACGACAATGCCAGGCCCCATACTCAGAGCTCCAGATAAGCTGCGTAACTGCGTAAAATACGCATCAGAAATGCAGAAATACACAGTAAAATATAATCCAAGCGTATCAAATACGCAACGAACATTACAGATACGCTACAAAAATAAAACTTGTGCGTATCATCAAAATATTGTGAAGTAACCCTGCGTATTCGATTAGCAAATCAGCAACCTATTTTGAAAAAAACGGGCATTCCGTCAACCTTGCCAAACTCCACGATGACAGTTACATCATGATCATTTGCCATCACACTTTCTTGTGGAAGTATCGTGGTATTTTTTAGTCCTATAAAGCTCTCGAACCCACACGACACCAGTTTGCAGGGACTAGATGAATAGTGTTTTTTAATATTTAACTTAAATACCCACATGTGTAAAAACTAGTGGGTAACAGAAATTTGAATACGCAGATAGAATTACTGATACCCAATGATTTTAAAATGCATGGGTAAAATACCCACAACACCAAAAGCTTATCTGGAGCTCTGCATACTGCAAGACAGACTCGGAAGTTTCTAAACCAGCAGAACAAGCTTAATCTGTAATCTATAATGTTCGAACAGATGACATTTGAAGCAGTTTACAACACACAAAGCGACGCGGCTTTCGCTGGGAAATCCCGTTCTAAATATAGTTTTCAAAGAAATGGAACAAGGTGCATTTCCGCGAACCGTAAGACGATCAATAGATTACAGATCCTTGGACAGCCAACGGTCCTCGTAACAAAAGTGTGAGTACCTTCAGGGAATAGTCTTGTAATAGTCAGTAATCGTGAAACGTGCTGATGTACTGGGACAGTGATGTTTTATACGTCCAGTCTACATGTACAATTACACATACATGTAACTCGCCCACGTGATGTCTGTCGGCGTGTGCACGTTGCATGTGAGAGCTCTAGGTTACACACAACCAAATGTTTTCCCATAGACTGCTATAGTAACGTTATATTTAAAAAAAAAATATTATCTGTACGTGTGTGCACAGTTTGGCCTTAGAGCAGCAATAAAAAAATAAAAAATGACTAGCTTAGCCATCTCCTTTTCCGAGTACCGGAAGCTAAACACACCACCCCCAGTTTCGCACCAAATGTCATCTACTTGAAAATAGCTGTGGTCACATTCAGCATAAGTCATCATGTTGAAAAAGACAGTACTAAATATAGAAAAACATGGTCAGTTTTAATAACTGGATGGATGTACATTTGAAAGACATAAAAATCTTACAGAATATCCTCCAATCACAGCCTGCAGATAGTAGAACCTCTAGTGAACCCAACCTGTCGGCAAGTTGCGTTTATTACCACATCTGATTGACGCGTCTCCTTGTGCTAGCTAATATTGACATAAGAAATATGAATTGACTTACATTAATAATATATCAGATGGATAACATTGTTTCGCTCTTGCATATTTAGATCGCCTCGGCTGTCCACCCAACTTAGTATATGTCGGGGATTTTGAGAATCTGCCGTCATTGAGTTCATAATGATATATAATGATATATGATACTATAATTTCCGATGATATCTGGCAGCCATTTGTAATAAAATGAAAACTTAAGGGGCATTCACACGGTACAACTAGTTGTATACAATTTGTTGCATGCAACCAATTGCATCGTGTGAACACGCAAGTCGGACCAACTGTTGACGTATGCAACTTGTTGGAAGTGAAAATAGGACATGCTCTTGTACAAGTTGTACCGTGTGAATGCCCCTTTAGTTATATGGACCGCCCCGTGGTTTGTTGGCATTAAAAGATGGGACTTGTTATTACCCTGACTTGCGCTCCGCATTTAGGGTATAAAACAAGGACTGGTCGGCTCGGAGTCAGTGTACTCTGTCTTAGTTTTGTATCCATGTTGAACTATGGCGTGGTGTCTCAGTGGGCTAGCACTATAAAACCAGTATAGATCGTAAGACTAACGGGATCGGGTGGTCAGGCTCGCTGACTTTGTTGATACATGTCATCGTATCCCAATTGCGTGGATCGATGCTAATGATGTCAGTCACTGGTTTGTCTGGCCCAGACTCGATTATTTACAGACAGCCGTCATGTAGCTGGAATATTGCTGAGTTCGGCGTAAACACCAAAACAAACAAACAAACAAACACAGTAACCCCAGGTTCACATACTCTCTATGATTTTGAGCCATTTTCTCCAAATGGCCAGAGACCATTTTCACTATAACCCGTGGTTATACGTTCATACGCTCCTGGGAGGCCTTGCCTTAGTATCAGCTCACACAAGCAGGTGTGACATAACTGACATCACGGACATAATCCAGCTGACATCGATATCTCGTGGGACTGTCATAGCTTATGTATATATCTACAAATAACCTAGAAGGGGCGTTGTCGCGTTGTCGCTCTTAATAGTGTTAGAATTAACCGGTACAAAGTACGATTGAACCTGCCAACTTCGATATCAGAATGTGTTATACAGGCCAAGGCTTCCCATCCGTAGCATAGTTCACATGTTGACACACCCTTGACTGTTTTCTGTTTGATCAGGGGCCATAATACTAAGAGTGATTGAATGAGTGAGTATGGTTTTACGGCGACTTTAGCAATATTCCAGCAATATCACGGCGGGGGACACCAGAAATGGTCTTCATACGTTGTACCCATGTCGGGAATCGAACCCGGGTCTTCGGCGTGACGAGCGAACGCTTTAACCACTAGGCTACCCGACCTCCCCATAATACTTAGAGCACACTCATGCGTCTGTACAGAGATAACTAAGTATGTGCCTGAAAGGGTCGTCCGTTATCTGAAGTTTGATGTATTAAGTGTATAAACAGTTTTGTGAAATATGTTCGTAATTTTCCAAGCTGTCTTGGCGTCTTTACGTTAAAAAGGGCAGCATGAGAGAATGAGAATTGTTTAACGCCGCTTTGAATACTAGTAGTATTTCACAGCTTGTTCGCTTGAAGCCCGACGTACTGGTGATGCAGGTCTAGGACATAACTATTTTGGTGAAACCCACGAGCATGGATATGTTGGTATGTTGCTGACAATTCTAGACCATAATCAGGACGAGTAGGAGCTTTGAGCCAACGATCACAGGCTGCTGGCGATCCTAGGGGAGGCAAATCTGCAAAGCAAAAAGCGACTGAACAAACTGAGCCTCCAACATTGCTTTGAACTGTTGTTGGAGATTTCATTAATGAAATAGAATAACAATTAAAGCGTTTGTTTCTCGCTATCAAAGCACGCTGATTTATGAAAACGACGCCGATTTATACGTATGCCTAGATTCCTTCACTTACAACACACTTACAACACAGGAAATGGGCGATAACGAAACATCATCAATATGTCGCTATACCGCCTTGACGCGGATTTTAACGACTTTATACACCCTTCAGATGGGGCGACATCTTGCCCAGTGTGACATTATCGCCCTTTTGGTAGAAATCCACAAATACTTCAAAGGGCAACAATGTGACATCAAAACAATGCAACAGCGTATAAGTATGTCGCTTTTTTAAATTAATTTTGACACGTTTTGTCGTTTTGCGACATAGCGACAATGTCCCTACAAGGTTTCCGTAGATATTTAATCTTTCCGAGGATTGTGTCAGTTGACGGGATATGTGCAATAGCTTGTTACAGGAGGGATCCTCGTCTGTGAGTACACATATAACTGTTCCGGAGATACTTCGATGTATAGAGTACTTATTACATTCATGGTACTGCTGGAAGTGCACGATAAAATGCCACGTCTTCTTAAACTGAACACGAGGGTCGCAGAACAACGCGCCGCGACACATGTTATGTGGACATTGTGAGCAGACTGTGTAAACATGATGATAATGCAGTCTAGCTGATTCGAGAACAACTCGCAGCAAGTTCTGTAGATCTGCTTGTCATTCAGGGGGCTTTAGGTGAGGTGAAATGGGGTTTAACGTCGCGTCCAAGATTATTGCACTTATATGTGTGTGTGTGGCTGCTTGTACAAGTCCGGACTGATGCCAATTTATAGTGCTAGCCCACTGAGATACCATGCCGCTGTTTAACATGAATACCCCTCAGACACAGCTGTAGTATACTGACTCCGAGCCGACCAGTCATTGTGTTAGCCCTTTAATGCCGAGCACCAGACAGGGCAACAACAAGTACCATCTTTTAACATATTTTGGAATGACGCGGCCGGGGATCGAACCACGGACCTTCCGCTCTCCGGGCGGACGCTCTACCACTAGACCACGGATTATGACCTTAGTAGTTATCAGGAAAGACAATGTCTGAGTAGAACAATTAATAGCTTGACAATGTCGTTCTCCTGAAACACAGCGATTTAGCTGCGGTTTCCTGTAAATGCCAGTCACAACATGAAGTACGTTCACAACATACAGAACCACCTCCATGTGGGTAGTGGATAGAGAGTCTGCCTGGAGAGTGAAAGGTCGGTGGTTCGATCCCCGGCTTCAAAAGAAGGTATATTTGTTGTTACCGTGCCTGGCCATGGGCATGAAAAAAAGGACTGGTCGGGTCGGAGTCAGTATAATGTGTTTGAGTGGGGATCTCATGTTAAATTGTGGCATGGTATCTCAATGCGCTAGGTCTATAAAATCGACATTAGTCCGGACTATAGTATACCCTCTTGTGTATGCATCTCGCTATATAAATATAATGCTCTTCAACATGCACAAATAGATTTCGCAAAATACGTTTTAGAATCACCAAATACGAACACTGCGACGTTTTCAGTTTACCTCACCCGATTTTCCATTATTCCTCATATATATTAACGGAGGCACTAGTGGCCCAGTTATATGAGGCGCCGCAACTCGCTGTGAAGGGCTGCGTCCCTTGGGCACGCCAGAAACCTATGATCTGGGTTGCGCCCAAATTACGTTTCTAGGTTTGTCAGTAACATATATACCCGTGCTCGTGGCAAACGTCTGAGGCCTGCATCACTTCGGGTTTTCCTCCCACTATTTAATTAAGCTGATCATGACACGAACTCACATTACTGGAACACCGTTCAGAGTGGCGTTGAACTCACTCACTCCACTATCAAAATGGCATGGCACAGCTCAGCTCAAGAACAGGCATCTCGCCGAGGCAAGGGAGTTAACTGACTGTAAAAGTCCAGTTTCCAAACTTGCCAAAATGGGCTGGAATTTCTGGGCTTGATCGCAACGTCACCAGTGGCTATTACGAGTTACGCCCTTCTATTGTACGGCAATTTACCAACCGGATGTAGATTTCGTTACGCGAATTTGATATGGACTATGCCAATAAATCATAAATCAAGCCTAGTTCGGCAAGGGTGGAAACTGGACTTTTATAGTCGGTTAACTACCTTGTCTCGTGAAGATAAAGAACAGACAGCCGTCAATTTCGTATTTCACATTGGCATGTTACATAGGTGTACGGGGTTATTGGTGAAACTGATCGAGATTGCACGTTTCTATAGAGCAGCGACAAGGCACCAGTATGACAACATATCAACCGGGGCCCGACCCTCTCCTCCCTGGCATGGAGCGAGGCCAGACGGTGCAAGAGTTCATGGCAGGATGGGGAACATCTGATGGGAGTAAGACGCATGAACTGATCGACCGAGTTATACGATTTCTGAGAAATAATGTTCCAATTAGTGTTGCGAAGATTGTCAAGGTAAGTAGGAGCGATATATACTAATCAAAAGAAGTAAAACAAAAAAACATATTTTTCATTTGACTACCGGTAATCTGTCTTGGCAAAAATATATAATATGATTGTATTCTGAGGGACGAACAATAATATTCAATAACCAAATTCTGGAAAGAAATATACAGATCCTGTAATTAACATGATTAAAGTAATATCAAATCTTAAACAGTACTGTACACAACACCATTCCATTACTTTACAGGACCCTTGATATCAATTATTGGGGGTCTCCTGGAGCGTGTTTTGTAGGTCAAAGTGAAATCCTGTGGTCATATGAAAAAGTCGGACGTTCTTTAACTTCTTTTGAGAAGAAGATGTATAAAAAGTGAAGGTCCTAAGTTCCATGTCACGCCTTACAGTGAAACATCGTTAATTTAAACTCTATCAATCGCTGAAGCTTTCATGACTATGAAGAATAAGATATGAGTGAGTGAATGTCGTTTAAGGCCGCAGTATTCTGGCTATTTCACAGCAATCTATTGATACCAGAACCTGAACAAATCAAGTCCAAGGACATCTTGAAAAGAACTCTGGCATGTGTTAGGCGTCCATGTTTCTATTTCTTTGAAGGGTGGATCCATTGGAAGGAACACTAGTTTCTGCACTCCCTCTGACGTGGACATCTTTGTCTTCTGTAATAACTTGGGTTCTGTGCATGACATGACTACACAGACGAGTGGGCTTCTCAGCACCATCAGATCCAAGCTGGACTCTAGAGAGTGGTTACCATCAGCTGGGAGTATAGGACCCATTGAATACACGGCTCACTCCATCACGTTTCTTCTGACATGCCACGATTTGGAACAACAACACGTCATACAAATATTTCCTTTGTACGACATCCTAAAAAGTAGGTGGTTTCTTTCTCGTAACTCATTTCAATTTTGCCATCTTTAGTTTACAGGAACCCTTCTTGTGAAATGGAATTCCGTATTTGGACTGATTTTGGCCTGCCTTGTACCTCTGCCATATGCCTGCGCCGTATAACGATTCGTCACATCTTACGCAGTCCCTTCAATATATTGCATATGTTTCATCTGTTTATTTTTTGACGAGTCTACACATTTAGATAAATATATGTCATAGAATGGTTAAATGTCAGTACGATAATTTCATAAACCGGGAAAAACTATTTCCATTTGCGTACAAGTACAATTTTTTCACATTTGTTGTACGGCTCCATATGCTGTCATCATAGGCCTACGGAGAGCTAGCGATACGGTCACTTTGATGTATAAAGCTGTTATTGTTGCTGCTGTAGTAGCATATCTATATAATTATGCAAAACAATATATAACGCGCTCCGAAATGCTTTTGATTAGGCCAGTCTGTTCTGATTTCAGAATAAGTGCATTTGTTTACGAACAAGAGGAATATCCGGTCAGATGATATGCAAACAAGCCTTTGGTCACAAATAGAAAAGATAAAAAATCTGTTTTATTACTTGCCCGTAAAGAGATCACTCGTTTAATAAACATACAGCCGTGTGTAATACCAAAGCACGTGCTTATGTACTGCGGGAACAAGTTTCACGAACAAATATCGAAAGCTCTCAACATCGCTTGGCTAATTCAACGGCATTGCGCGAGGAGATGATAGATCACTGAGAGGAGCTTATGCACACTCGATGACCCAAGCATACATGTTGCTAGGCTGACGTCATATGGCAGTGTTTCGCCGGTGGATCTTGCAACAAAATTCCACAAATTATGTCATAGATGAATGTGACGTAGTTATAAACTTTGTGGTCCTGTTCTGATAGTAATGAGTTTCTGTTGAAGTATGTGAGTTACGATAACCATAGCGCTACGATATCTTTGTGCAACGGACGTCTGAATTCTAGTACTTTTCAACTCTTGACGTATTTTATGTATTATTCTGTTAAACTCAATGGGATTATGTTGTGTATCGTGTAGGTGTCTGCCTATTCACACATGGGAGTGAAATTCTAAAAAAGTTATAAATGAGAAGTAATAAATAAAATGCCAAACTTGCTCCCGTTAAATGAATAGTTCTGGTATTTGACTTGCGTTTGCTCGTCAGATAACAGGACTATTCACTCATTTGATCAAATGTGTATTGCACGGAAGGTCGTTTAGTATTCTACATGTGTATATCTGTTATGCTATGTTCTTTATCCTTCCAGACAAGAACGTGCACGACGTGTACATGGACATGAGAGATCTCCCTGATGATTACAGAGACTACTACTCCGTGTGTCTGGCGGAGATACAGATAGGCTTCATCAAACAGGCGCCGAGCAAAGTACACTCCCTCATTTTACTCATGAAGTACTGGCTGAAGGTAATTTTAGCAAGAAGCTCTGATCATATGCATGTCCCGCCACGTGTGTGTGTAACGTGAGCTCGAACGCCTCAACGAAACCCTTTCAATAATCATACGTACGATTCCGATAATAACATAGACATATTAGGAGGATTAATCGGTAAAATAGCAAATTATATCTTTATTGGATGATATCAGATCATCGATTAACCTGAACCCGAATTCCGTGTTTTGCTTTTGCGAATCCAAGCATACACTCCAAATGATAAGCATAAAACAACAGGAGGGGAGCACAATTGCTGCGCACTTCTTGGCTACATGTCCTGTCCCCAAATTCCGCAGGGATATAGTCTTTGATGCAATGTTGATTGTCTTTTGAGACACTGGCAAAGACCATTCAAGCATATGACAAAAACAGTACTCGATCATGTCAGAAGCCAAAACCTCGCCAGTGTATGAAAGGTTGAAAGTCTAGTTTCGTTTTATTATCTTCCCGAAGCGAAGCAAGGGAGGTGATTGTAAAAGTCCAGTTCCCACACTTGCCGAACTAGACTCGACTTTCGTGGCTCGATCGTAGCACCATAGTGATTATTACGAGTTATGTCCCTTCCATGTTCTATTGACTGATTCCTCTCATATATATCGGTTCCATTTTCAGTCGAACGAAATCTGCGTGTTGAAATCCATGTTCTTTTCGAATCGGATGTCTCGTTAGTTTCGCGATTTTGATTGGACTAGTACTATGCAAAGACTCGTTATCCAAACTGTGTCTACGGAATTCCAACCAAGTTCCGCAAGGGTGGAAACTGGACTTTTAAAAAAAACCGGGTCTTACCCAGCGGAATGCATTAAATCACTTGAGCACCTGACTCTGAGTAGATTATTAAAATATCTTTGGACGCCCAGTCAGTACACATGCTCTGCAAATCCTGCAATCGATCGAAATCTGCAGGACAGTCGCCATGTTGTTTATTTCGTTCCGCGAATTTGATTGGACCATGCATAGACTCGTTAATCCAGCCAAAGTATAACTCCATAATTGCAGCCTAGTTCGGCAAGGGTGTAAACTTGACTTTTAAAGTCAGTTAACTCCCTTGTCTCGGGACGATAAGATTTATGAAATTTGAATATGCTTTATAATCTCCATAGTTTTCACCAATATTTTCAATTTCCAAAACCTTAACAAGCATAACTTTAACATATGTTGCATTTCCAATGAAACAAAAGGAACCAACACTATGTTTGACAGCTCCATCTAATGACCACAGTCATCTTCGGTTATCGCAACTCCCAGGTGAAGTGAGTGAGCATGGTTTTACGCCGCTTTTCGCGATATTCCAGCAATATCACGACGGGGGACACCAGAAATATGTTTCACACATTGTACCAATATGGTGAATCAAACGTGGTATGGTATAACTTATTTGTTTCTCTACATGTACGTCCGGTCAGGTATTGATCACACGTCAATTAATTTATAATCGAAAGACATTGTTTGAATAATTATATCTGGGAGTGGGTCAAATGGTTTTAAAGCGTTGAACTTCGCACATAAGGCTGAAGTTTCAGGTTTTATTCGCTAATGCGATAAAAGGTTCATATAAGCGGTGTAATCCTCCACTCATTTATTCATTTTTCATGGTTTTTTAAACTTTTTATATATGCAGATAAATAGCCACGGTATACATGTAGCCAGCACGCACCACGTGACCAGCGGGTGGTGGGACACTTTTAATCTTTTGTAGGCGATATGATACAGTATGAAAAAAGATAAGATAAGATTGATAAAATAGATGAGAAAGCGGAGGAGAGTGAAAGGGGGAGATAGATATAGAATATAGTGGTATTTTTCGGACCACTTGTTTTGAAATTATTCATTGTTATTCAGTCACATGTAAAAACTCGTTTCGGATATGCACGTTCTCAGAAAAGACTTCAGTTTCCACAGTCAGACCTATTTTAGTTTTTTATCAGTTCTGTTTATTCACTATTCCTGACACTGCGGACTTGTGTGGCTACAAATCACCCGACTTCTTCACTGGTTCAAGGCCCTTAATCATGTCAGGATCCGCTAGTATGTTCCAATCCAAGCTCCAATTACGCTTGTTAGCACAATACAAATACACGTTGGTACAATACAAGTGCTCGTGGCTTTCATCCAAATGGTGACGTCAACGACTAGCATCACTTTCCTCCAGATGCTATGTTGCAACGGGTATAGTGATCGTTCAAATTGCCAATATCACCAACTCACTCACGCTATTGCAGATGGATGTGAAGACTGACACAGGCTACTACTTTATCGAGACCATGGTCATGCACAGGTAATGCAACATATTTGTACCTGCGTGCAGAGCAAGCTGCCATACATCATCTGTATTTTAGTAGCACCTACTAAAGAAATAAACGACGAGTGGGAGTTGTTTATCGCACAATAAAACACTACTGGGAGAATAAACCAAGAGGGTCTGCGGGTTTATTTTCCCTGCAGTGTTTTATTGTACGATAAACATGCGCCCTTCATGGTTTATTCTCCATGCAGTGTTTTATTGTACGATAAACATGCGCCCCTCATGGTTTATTCTCCCTGCAGCGTTTTATTGTACGATAAACATGCGCCCCTCATGGTTTATTCTCCCTGCGGTGTTTTATTGTACGATAAACATGCGCCCCTCATGGTTTATTCTCCCTGCAGTGTTTTATTGTACGATAACCATGCGCCCCTCATGGTTTATTCTACTAGCAGTGTTTTATTGTACGATAAACATGCGCCCCTCATGGTTTATTCTCCCTGCAGTGTTTTATTGTACGATAACCATGCGCCCCTCATGGTTTATTCTCCCTGCAGTGTTTTATTGCACGATAAACTCCCACTCGTCGTATATTTCTTGTATGAGACATCAGCATGCCATTATGTACAGCCACTTTAAGGATGTTACTAAAATGTACCAATAGAATCCGACCTCGGCGACATCGGAAAAATCAAATTATGAGGGTTTTTTTCACATAGTATCACAATTCGCACGTCAATTACCTGTATTTTTTCTCCCAATACCGATTGTCATATCTCTCCCACTTTCGCATACGATCGTTCGGCCATCGCGTTTGTCTGCGCTTCCCTGCTTCATCTATTGGGAACAACTCATTAGAGACTCCCCTCTCAAAAATAACGTCGTCAAATATATGACGTCGTTAAGCTGTGATCGCATGTTCGAATCTCCAGAAAAGGCATCATGATGGAACAATGTTTTCACGTGAAACACTTTCTGATATATGCTTTTAGGGGTGAACTAAACCACGTTGAAACACACTCTTCGTAACATGAATAACGAATATTGAAATGTGAATAATAATTTTTATTTTAATCGAAGAATGTTAGAATTATCCATACGTGACTAAACTACCGGGAAAAACAAAGAATACACCCATGTTTGATTGTGAAATTGTCATTCGATGATGATGTATTTGATATAGGTGTCACAGTTGTGTTTGTTTGCAGTGTTTCGGCGACTGGTTTCAGACAAGTAACTTATTGATAACGTTTGAAAGGGTCAATATTTTCAAGTGTATACTTTGTTTGCCCGGCAGTATATTTTTATATTCATTTCAATTCTATGTGAATGCTACTTCTATTTTTAGATGGCAGCGGGCAGGAAAACCGGACGCCTTCAACATAGGTGACTGGTTTGAAGAGATTATGACACAGTTGGCCGACCTTACATCGCTTAGTATTATATGGGAAGATAAATACACGGCAAGCAACTACAGGACCGTTCCGTATGCATATTCAATTTCATATCAATTCTTTTATCAAATGCCAATGTCTTATATGTGTTTTATTTGTGTACATTTGGGCAACTTGGAGCTGTAACACGGTTTAGTGAGTGAGTATGGTTTTACGCCGCTTTTAGCAATATTCAAGCAATATCACGGCGGGTGACACCAGAAATGGGCTTCACACATTGTACCCATGTCGGGAATCGAACCCGGGTCTTCGGCGTGACGAGCGAAAGCTTTAACTAGTAGGCTACCCGACCGCCCCTATAACACGGTTTAGAGACTTTATCAGTAATGGTCCTGTACTGGTAAGATTGATGGGTCCAAATAAGTCCCGAGTATTGATTGACATGCAACCGGGATGAGCGTGACATATATGTAGGTCTCCGGTGGCGTTGACCGTTAACATAACTCAGACAAAAAGCTACTGATGGGTGTGATCGTACAGTCGTTATACGTATATATAACAAATTGAAGGTATTCTTTATTGGAAGAAGATGTCAAATTTGAACAATGCTGAGGAAATGTACAAAGCCCCGGCAGAAACAACATTCTCCCACTTCATAACTAACATGTAGATGGACACAATGCGGTCAAACATTTATGACAATAATGGTTCCAGGTCTAAGCCGGTGGTGTTGGACCCTGCAAACCCCTTCAGAAACGTCATCCCCGATCAAAGATGCTGTGAGAGTATGATGAGATGTGCCAGAACTGTGGTCCATCGGAGCCAACAACTTAAGGAGTACAAAAGTGAAGGACCCGCCCCCATCATTGAAGGGATGGAGAGAGGACAATCACTGCAGCAATTTATCCAGTACACCGTACAACCGAGCAGTGACGACCGCCGCAAGTGCGACCATCTTGTGGATCGTCTCACGTACTTCCTGCAGCATCACACGCGTCTCAGTGTCAACATGGTTGTCAGGGTGAGCAGCATGTTACTTACGTTAATGATACATGGAACTTACTGAAAATAGATATTACATATGTCTGAGTTTATTTAAGAAGTGACTTTAAATTTTCGCGTTAGAGGAGTATAAACGTAAAACCCCACAGCGGATTTCACAGACTGTGCACACTGGTTTCAATTCTTATAAATCTATACGTCAACAATAATATCTTCATATAGTGCTTATTTAATAATAAACACAAAAAGGTGAATACAACGAACCGGAATTACAGGCATTGCTGAGAATCAACACCAGACCCGTCCATTCTATGATCCATCGACCGCTTCCGTGGTCTGGTAGTAGAGCGTCCGCCCGGAGAGCGGGCGTCCGCGTCATACTAAAAGACGAAACGGTTAAAAGATGGTACTTGTTGATACCCTGTCTGGCGCTCGGCATTAAGGGGCTAAAACAAATACTGGTCGGCTCGGAGTCAGTATACTGTGTCTGCGTGTTACACTGCGACATGGTATCTCTGTGGGCTAGCACTATAAAATTTGGATGAGTCCGGACACACACACACACACACACACACACACACACACACACACTTTTATCGTCCAATCAGGAAACAGAAGTCCACTAATGGTTTTGACCTATTTGGTTTAGGATTATGAAAACATAAAAGTTAACGCAAAACAATTGCTTTATTAGCCAATCAAATGCCATGGAATCACAGAAAATGTATTTGGTTTAGTATGACCAGAGGATGAAGGACAAAGTGTAACGGGCTAACTTTTTCACAAGAAATTAAAAATACAACACGTGTATGCAATGGCAAATGATGAAAATTATTTCGCCGCGGTGTGACTGTTCTTTGTTATATAGGGGCGGTCGGGTAGCCTAGTGGTTAAAGCGTTCGCTCGTCACGCCGCAGACCCGGGTTCGATTCCCGACATGGGTACAATGTGTGAAGCCCATTTCTGGTGTCCCCCGCCGTGATACTGCTGGAATATTGCTAAAAGCGACGTGAACCCAAACTCACTCACTCACTTTGTAATATATCCTCACAGGGCGGTTCACTTGGAAAGAGCACGAACGTTCTTGGAAAGTCTGACGTCGATCTCGTCGTGTTCGTAAACAACGTCAAGTCTCTCCAAGACCTTGCGACTAAGATGTCAATCCTTCTGAATATTTTGCAAGATGCCCTGGATTCAAAATGGACGGAATTTGCAGGATATTTGGAGTATGTAAACCGGTCGGACCGAGGACTTCAGTACAACCTCAGCTGCGGAGACAACGACCATGTTCACGATGTCGACATTCTGCCATCCTTCAACATCCTCGGAGGTACGAAATTCATCCGTACATGGTATAAGGAAAGACTCTCCCGGTTTCTTTTCAGAAAGTAAATGTTACACTGGTACAGTTTGTATGGAAAACAAATTGAAACGCAGAAGTTTATCCAGAAATCTCTACGTACAGACCTAAATTGTGAACTCATAAGATGACCACACAAGGTAAAAAAATAATCAATACATAATACTGAAACACAGTCTTAGGTTTACAATCAAAACAGGCAATACAATAGGTCAAATACCTGGCGGCTGCAGTAAGTATCGGGTCCTATAATAAGTTAGTGCACTGGCGAAGGTCTATAATTTTGTCTCTGTCGATGTCTTGAAACAGGACTTGTGTTGGAAGCTGGAATAATCTCTTTTTTCACAAATCGATATCCAATCCACATTTGGCAAGTAGATCAGATCAGGAAAGGCCCCAGATCGCCCTCTTGTACAGGTACAATCAGCCTTCGCCTGTCCCGACCCGAAACTTCTCGAACGATTAAACCTGTGTTTGATGTATGTCACCCGCCTTGGCTGGACAACCCTATATTCGACTTGCCCTGCAATCATTATTGCAGCCACTGACAATAACTACAAACATATACAACAATCTCTACTGCCAGATAACAAATAAAATACCACAAATATCCCCGTTCATAACAGATTAACTGCCAGCCTTGATGTGTGTTTTTTATATTTTCATTTCCACATTATTTCTTCCGAACGCCGTGGAAGAAGACTAACGTTCGTTAACCTTCGGTGTGGACTTCGCGGGTTCTAATCCCTAATTTTTCGTCAAATTGTTCCATCATCAGTTAAATACTAGGCAACAAGAGAAGTCCCGTCCTTGGCAAGTAGTGACATCTTCAGTTCAGAAGGAGCATATTGCTTTTAGACGTACCTCACAATATCAGTATCAATGGTTTGTTTGGTTCAGACTCGATTATTTACAGCCGGTCGTCATAACGCGTGAATATTAAGACAACAAACAACAACTGTTCATTTTAGATATTACTCTAGAAAATGTGTGTTTTTACTTATTTATATAATTATTAATTCAGCTATCGATCAATAAAAAACAACGCAAATAAAAAAAACCCAAACAGTAAAATTGTAGAGAATAGAAAAAACTACTAAGGCCTAACATGGCTCAGAGACGTTTGAATATTCGGTGATCAGGTAATTTGAGGTAATGCTAATTCAGGTTGTCATCGTTCTACGGAATATTTGTGGTTTCAGCTAAATCTCCTCTTGAGGTGTTCAGTGAGATGAAACCCATGACGGACAATGAGAGGCGGTTGTATGCGCCATGTTTTTCTCAGAAACAGGTGGACTTCGTTAAGCAGACTCCTATCAAGGTGAAGAATCTGATACGGCTGGTGAAGTACTGGGCAAAGGTGAATACTGGACTTTGGTTATCGAGAAACTGAACACTTTAAACTATTTACTAGTATGTATGACATTGCTGATTGCATATATATGCCAGTGACGAGCATGTTGTAATCTTCTTAGTAATACAGGGACAGTAGGGTGGCCTGGTGGTTAAAGCGTTCGCTCGTCACGCCGAAGACCCGGGTTCGATTCCCCACATGGGTACAATGTGTGAAGCCCATTTCTGGAATATTGCTAAAAGCGGCGTAAAACCACACTCACTCACTTGTTAGTAATGACTGATGTAAAGGTAGTGATGGAAGGTTTACTTAATGTCTTTACATATTGAGATTAAGGGATTATTTGGAATAAACTTCATTGTTAATGACATTTGACCCGGGCGGAGGACAATGTCGGCACATTCAGTGCGTCGGTCACTGCACCTGAAACATTACAGAAATACACTGTAGTTTAAAAGAGGTCCATCAAAAGTTACTAACATGTTTCTCATCATCCGTACCGATGACATTTACAAGTTGATATGTGAACGGTATTTTCCAGTGCGATCAGTAGGCTTAGGGTAGTTCGATAAATCCGGTTTTATATTAGTTAGTTTAGGTCTTCAGCTACCCATGCTTGCCGTAAAGGCGACTATGCTTGTCGTAATACAGTAAACTACGGTTATAACGAACACGCTTATAACGAACTGACGGATTTAACGAACTTACTGTTTTGGTCCCGACTATGTGCTGTAGTTATGCTGTATATATGTTTATAACGAACTTCGGTTATAAAGAACTAAAATTAGCAGTCCCTTTAAGTTCGTTATAACCGTAGTTTACTGTAGTCGATAAACCGGATCGAGTGTTTAGACTCGCTGACTTGGATGATGCATTTCATCGTATCCCAATACTGCGTAGATCGATGCTCATGATGTCAATCACTGAATTGTCGGGTCCAGACTCGATTATTATTTACATACCGCCGTCATATGGCTGGAATATTTTTGAGTGCGGCGTTAATCATTAAACTATATTAGTTAGTACATAATATGGTATATTATTAATGTCAACGATTGAAAAGAAGGGTTGTCTTCCCTTGCCTCATGTATACCCCTTTGGTTGCTAAATAGTTTTCTGACATAATACATCCAAATCACGTCTGGCTAGTGTTTTAAGATTCTTGCCAGATTCATGTTGTGAATATCGACATCTTGATCGTTGAGTGGAATTTTCTTCAAGATGAACGTAACTCTGTTGCAGAACATGCAGGTGGGTCCCATGTACATGTAGATGAGTCATTTTCACTTCAATCATGACTCCTTAAAATGATTGTTGTTGTTTTATATTGACAGGTAGAAGTCAACATAGAAGTCAAAGCTGTGACGTCATTCTTCCTGGAACTATTGGTCATCTCTCATTGGATGAATAATGCCTCCCCATACGACTTCGTCACCAAGGATTGGTTCCGGGAGATCATGACCCAGCTGACCAATCTGACGTCACTGCGAATATTGTGGCCTGGACAATACGACGCAGCCTCATTCTGTGTATTTCGGTAGGTTGCATTTATTTTAGTATTTTGATCAACATTTTGAATCATCTGGCCAGGTTTGCAAATTTTCGATCGATCAATATTGTCGTCACTTGTGCGTGCGTGCGTGCGTGCGTGCGTGCGTGCGTGCGTGCGTGCGTGCGTGCGTGAATATTTTGATTGCTATGTTTTACCATATAGCCTTGTTTGCAAATTTTCGATCCGACAAATCCATCAAAACCGAGTCGATAAGTCGTCAAAAGTGCGTGCGTGCGTGCGTGCGTGCGTGCGTGCGTGCGTGCGTGCGTGCGTGCGTGAATCATATATCCAGATTTGCAAATTTTCGATCCGACAAAAACATCAAAATATAGTAAATAAATCGTCATTTGCGCGTGCTTGCGTTCGTTTGTTCGTTCGTTCGCTTCAGACCGGAAGGACAACTGAAACGTTCCGATACTGAATTAACAGTGAAGATTAAGTTGTCTCCCCTTAACCGCAAGGCGTCCAACTCAGTCCACAACCATTTGTTGTCAATGAATGTACATTGTGAATAGAAACAGTTTCTGAATAAAACAGATAATGAATAAAAATAGAGTACTGTATTGTAGTTTTTTTATTTTCGCGAACATCTGGTCTCGTCTCTGATTTTCAGCGATCCATTCATATAATTTTCATCACTATTTTGCCTGTACTCCCAATGCAATGGAATTTGTTTCGGCAGATGATTGAAACTAATTATTCTTTGCCGTTGGCAATTTATATTTACAGAGAGAACCCTGTGGTGTTGGATCCTACCAACCCTTACATCAATGTAGCTCCACGACGGAAACATCACTCCCTTGTGATGACGTGTGCACAGAACGTGCTGTACAGAATGCAGGCGTGGGAGAACTACAGAACTGGGCGTTACCCAAACAGTTAGAGCTCACCCTGACTGACAAGCACAGATGAATCTATGGCTTATTCTATTAATTGGTTGCAAATAGCGACCGATGAAACCCGCTGGCAGATTATTTGTCATTGATGACGATAACTTTAGTGACACTGACGTGAAAGATTATGTACAAACGTGTACGAAAAAATAAGTTTGTTATACAAGGAAAACGCTTCTATATTGTTTGTTTGTTTGTTTGTTATTTAACGCCGCCCTCAGCAATATTCCATCTTTATGACGGCGGTCTGTTAACAATCGAGACGGGGCCAGACAATCCAGTGATTGACATCAAGAACACCGACCTACGCAATTGGGATACGATGACATGCAGCTAACAAGTTAGCAAGCCTGTCTACCCGATCCCGTTAGTTGCCTCTGTACAGGTATCCTGATGAGGAGGATGGGAAAGGGGAGGGGGAGACTGAAAGCGTTTTTTTCTGCAATCTTTGCACTTTAGACGTACAAAATGCAATTGAAAATTAACATTTCGTTTTTCACTTTTTGCTTTATTGAACGTCCTACGTATCACTGGATTGTCTGGTCCATCAGTTGCTTGTCTGGTCAAGACTCGATTGTCTTCGGCCGCCATCGTTTGCCATGAGTACTGATGTGTCAGGATACAAACATGTTTATGCAAATTGCGTGAGTGGCGGATGGAACCGGTAGGGCGGGAAATGTTCACCCCTTTCGCGTCACTAGAGCAATAGACCACACCCCTCTCTCGGGGATCGAACAACCGACCTTCCGGGCCCCTGATATGACACTCAAAAAGACTAAGTACAAGGCTTCAATAAACAAACAGGGTTGCATGTTAGTACAAATCTTCCAACGAGTGTCGAGCATTTTTGTACAATATTAGGGCGGTGGGGTAATCTAGGGGTCAAAACTCGGGGTTCTGTTCCTCGCCCGGATCAATAACTAGTGATGTCCATTGTTGTGTCAGTGTGTTGCCATTATGTTTGTTTGTTTGTTGTTTAACGCCGCACTCAGCAATATTCCAGCTTTATGAAGGCTGTCTGTAAAATAATCGATTCAGATGACATGTATCAACCAAGTCAGCGAGCCTGACCACCCGATCCCGTTAGTCGCCTTTTACGGCAAGTATGGGTTGCTGAAGACCAATTCTACCCCGGAATCTTCACGGGTCTGTTGCCATTATGAGGATAGACCTTGAGTTGCTCACGTTCAATATAAAAGATAACAACAAGGTATGTTAATCTAATTTAATTTAAAGGTAAACACATTTTGTTCCTGTAACTATACATAATGTACCCCTATTGCATTGATCGATGTTCATGATGTCAATCACTGGATTACATAACAGTTTACACAGACACGATTATTTACAGACCGCCATCATATAGCTGGAATAACGCTAAGCGTAGCGTTAAACCAGAAAATAAACAATATGTACATGCATCTTTTGTGAGTTTTTCATGACGTTTCGCTTTAACTACAAAATAATAAATAATGAACTTATTTGTCTATTATCATTACTTTATCTCACAGATGTTTACACACAGACTGATTCAGATATACTGTAAATCTAGAAATTAATGCGTTTCCAAATTAATACGACTGATGGCCCCTAGCCAAAAATCAAAATCAATGCAACTGCCCCCACCCCATCCCCAGTGAGTGATACATAATTATTATCCTTACCTTAATCCAACCTATCCTTAATCCAAACAAACAGCAAATAGCTCGGCCTATTAGCGATGAGTAGAGCTCTTCCGTAAAAACAATAAACAGCGTTTTCCTAAAAACAACACACAGTTAATATTAATATGTTTATTCTGTTGACTGGCACAAAGGAAGTTCAAAGGCAATAAAATAATTGAACAAAAAACAGTTCACTGATTGAAGTGGTCAATGATGCCTAGTTTGACCAAGTGGGTAGAACTCTTGACCTCATCGGTGTCTATTGTATAATTATCATTCGTTAAATGATATTGCTATGCACTTGTTACAACTGCTGCTCAATAAACCTTGTTTGTGTTTATATTCAAGTTAGTATTTCCGCTATCCAAAGTGTTCAGTGAGACCATCTTATTGGCGATAGTCATTTTGGAGATATAAATGCGAAGTTTCATTTATGCGAACGGATCCTCAGATCCGATCTCCAAACACACAGGTTTCGGAGTTCACATCGCACAACCAACCAAAAACACCCAATCTTACCAACTCCCAAACAACCAATCCATATTCACGGCCGAACTTATGGGCATGGCCTCCGCACTGCACAATCAGCAATCTAAAAAAACACCAAAAAATCCTCATCCTAACCGACTCCCTCAGTGGACTACAAGCCCTCAAAAATAAAAACACTAAAAACCGCCCCAAACTAATAAATCAAATACTCAAAATCTCAAACAACTTAACTATGGCAGGTAAACAAATAGAGTTCATTTGGATCCCCGCCCACGTAGGAATCTTTGGAAATGAAAACGCAGATAAAGCAGCAAAATTATCCCTTAAACTCCCAGAAATAAGCTTAAACTTACCCAGCTCAAAATCAGAAATCAAAAGTGTCGTTAAAATAAAATGAACAAAAAATGGCAAAATATATACCAAAACTCAAATAGCCAAATCAGGAAAGTACTAAAAGAAACCCTAACTAAACCAAAAATACTACACCCATCCAAAAACATCGACAGAATAATTACTCAACTACAAACAGGCCACACCAAACTAAAAAATCACCGTAAAATAGCTAATCTACACACAAAAGGAAACTGCCGACATTGCAAACAACAAGAAACATCAGAACACGTACTCATTCACTGCACACACTACCAAACACATCGAACTCTACAGACCACCCTAAATCTTAAAACCGCACTTACACTAGAATCAATCCTAAATCCACAAAATAAATCAGAAAAATTCAAAGCCTTAGGCATATACCTAATTAAAACAGGACTAATTAGTCGCATTTATACCCCAAATAAAATATTAAAACCAAAACTACCTAATCTAACAACAACCCAACACACACAGCTCCCTTAGTTCGTCCTCCACCCACTCTTGGCATTCATTCCAAATCTCAAAATTTCAAAATTACCAAAAGTATATAAGCAACCCCTAAAGCCCCCCTCCTGGGTTGCACAAACTCACTTTTTTCGCATTTAATTCAAGCTCGCGTTAATTTCAACTATTAGAGCAACAGGTTGGGTAGTACGATCCAAGGATCCCTATACTATTGACGTGGATTGTGGATCTGGTAAATAAACAAACCCTCATTGTTTAATATCAAATAAAGAATATTCAGTATCAATGAATATTAATGTCTTGGAAGAGTGTTCGTCCAGGACCTTATTTAGGGGGGATACTGCCTTTGAAATTAACGTACTGAGCTACAGAACATGGCCGTGGACAAGTGTTGAACTTTATAGTGGAGCCGGAATTCCGTTCACCTGATTGACTCTGGGGGCACCATAACGTAAGCTTAGGCAGATCATCGGAAACAGTGTCCTCAAGTTCTGACGCAAAGATATTTGGCATGGTTAAGCTTCTACTCCTCCTCGAGTTCTCTGGGGGTGGTCGACATCCCGGGGGTCCGCTCGACTGTCCCGCCATACGGACGTAAAGGTCACAGTCTGGAACGACCTTAGCTGCAGCATCATGCTTCGTCTCCAGCTCCTCGTGTACATCGTGTAGAGACTGGGCTGACTTCCACCATCCCGATTTGAACAGGTCATCGGAGGATCTCTCCAATTTGAGGTCTGTGGAATTAGGAGGAAATCCTCGTCGCTGGCCGACCTTAAGATTCGTATCGAAATTCATGTATACGCTCTTTGTCACATCTTGACGAGAAGCCTCGTTAAATGCCTTGAAAAGTTCTAGGTGAGTATTATCATCCTCTTCGGTTTCATCGTCAACAACCTCTATTGCACTGTTCTGGTAAGTTATGGATCGACGCTCTTCCTCCTGATTTGAGGTGTCCATGAATGGTCGGGATGCTGTGGGTGTGTAGCTTGTATACTGAAGGGTACAAATGCGTGGTTTTGTCAGCACCCCTTCACTAAAAGTCTTACTTTTTCTAAGTCCCCGGAGAGGCTTCCCCATGGGTACATATGTTGCACAGACGTCTTCATCCGAGTCGTCACTGAGATTTCCTGTATTCACAGTCTTTCCGCTATGCCTCACACTGACCTCGCCTTCTTTCAGATCAGGATCAGGCAGGGCAGACTCAACGGTAAAAGGCTCTCCACATGCAGCCTCAACAGACTCTGTCTGAACCTGCTCCACTTGATTAGGTGCTACCGGACTACAAACAGACGCCAGGGGTGGCGCCTCGACTGTAAGGGGGGCAGATTCGATCGCCTGCAGTGTGTTTGGGGGAGGTATAGGTTCAACTGGCCTAGGACCAGATATCGACAAGCGTTTTCCAGACTTGGAGATGTGATTGGTTACGATGTCAGCAGGATCCACATTAACATAGTCGTCCCGCTTTTCTGTTCTTTTTGGACGTTTGCGTCTCTTAAACACCCTTCGCAGTCTGAAATAACGAGAGAAACGCAATGTTATCACTGGTATGTTCATGTCCATGTTGCCGTGGTGAATGGGAGGCTTGGAACATTTTATCATAAATAACACAAGAAGACCACAATTGTGACAAGGAATATGAAGAAATAATCTCGGGAGGGTCAGAAGAGGGGGTGGGGGGCATGCATGGGAATATAAATTCAGGTGAGGGACTAAAGGAGCGTTAACGGAGGGGCTCAGGAATGTTAATTCAGATAAATGATTACAGTGTCGTTAATGGATGGGGTCCATGAACAGGAATGTAAATTCAGGTGGGCGACTAGAGAAGCGTTAATGGAAAGGGACATGGACAGGAATGTAAGTTCAGGTGTGCGACTAAAGGGTCGTTAATGGAGAAGGACATGGACAGGAATGTAAATTCAGGTGGGCAACTAGAGGGTCGTTAATGGAGAAGGACATGGACAGGAATGTAAGTTCAGGTGTGCGACTAGAGGGTCGTTAATGGAGAAGGACATGGACAGAAATGTAAGTTCAGGTGTGCGACTAGAGGGTCGTTAATGGAAAAGGACATGGACAGGAATGTAAGTTCAGGTGTGCGACTAGAGGAACGTTAATGGAGGAGGACATGGACAGGAATGTATGTTCAGGTGGGCGACTTAAGGGTCGTTAATGGAGGAGGACATGGACAGGAATGTAAGTTCAGGTGTGCCACTAGAGGGTCGTTAATGGAGAAGGACATGGACAGGAATGTAAGTTCAGGTGGGCGACTAGAGAAGCGTTAATGGAAAAGGACATGGACAGGAATGTAAGTTCAGGTGTGCGACTAGAGGAGCGTTAATGGAAAAGGACATGGACAGTAATGTATGTTCAGGTGGGCAACTAGAGGAGCGTTAATGGAGAAGGACATGGACAGGAATGTAAATTCAGGTGTGCGACTAGAGGAGCGTTAATGGGGAAGGACATGGACAGGAATGTAAGTTCAGGTGTGCGACTAGAGGGTCGTTAATGGAGAAGGACATGGACAGGAATGTAAGTTCAGGTGGGCGACTAGAGGAGCGTTAATGGAAAAGGACACGGACAGGAATGTAAGTTCAGGTGGGCGACTAGAGGGTCGTTAATGGAGAAGGACATGGACAGGAATGTAAGTTCAGGTGTGCGACTAAAGGGTCGTTAATGGAGGAGGACATGGACAGGAATGTAAATTCAGGTGTGCGACTAACGGAGCGTTAATAGAGGAGGACATGGACAGGAATGTAAGTTCAGGTGTGCGACTAGAGGAGCGTTAATGGAAAAGGACATGGACAGGAATGTATGTTCAGGTGGGCGACTTAAGGGTCGTTAATGGAGAAGGACATGGACAGGAATGTTTGTTCAGGTGTGCGACTAAAGGAGCGTTAATGGAAAAGGACATGGACAGGAATGTAAGTTCAGGTGGGCGACTAGAGGAGCGTTAATGGAAAAGGACATGGACAGGAATGTAAGTTCAGGTGGGCGACTAGAGGGTCGTTAATGGAAAAGGACATGGACAGGAATGTAAGTTCAGGTGTGCGACTAAAGGGTCGTTCATGGAGGAGGACATGGACAGGAATGTAAATTCAGGTGTGCGACTAAAGGGTCGTTAATGGAGGAGGACATGGACAGGAATGTAAATTCAGGTGTGCGACTAACGGAGCGTTAATGGAGGAGGACATGGACAGGAATGTAAGTTCAGGTGTGCGACTAGAGGAGCGTTAATGGAGGAGGACATGGACAGGAATGTAAGTTCAGGTGTGCGACTAGAGGAGCGTTAATGGAAAAGGACATGGACAGGAATGTATGTTCAGGTGGGCGACTTAAGGGTCGTTAATGGAGAAGGACATGGACAGGAATGTTTGTTCAGGTGTGCGACTAAAGGAGCGTTAATGGAAAAGGACATGGACAGGAATGTAAGTTCAGGTGGGCGACTAGAGGAGCGTTAATGGAAAAGGACATGGACAGGAATGTAAGTTCAGGTGGGCGACTAGAGGGTCGTTAATGGAGAAGGACATGGACAGGAATGTAAGTTCAGGTGTGCGACTAAAGGGTCGTTCATGGAGGAGGACATGGACAGGAATGTAAATTCAGGTGTGCGACTAAAGGGTCGTTAATGGAGGAGGACATGGACAGGAATGTAAATTCAGGTGAGCGACTAACGGAGCGTTAATGGAGGAGGACATGGACAGGAATGTAAGTTCAGGTGTGCGACTAGAGGGTCGTTAATGGAAAAGGACATGGACAGGAATGTAAGTTCAGGTGTGCGACTAGAGGAACGTTAATGGAGAAGGACATGGACAGGAATGTATGTTCAGGTGGGCGACTTAAGGGTCGTTAATGGAGAAGGACATGGACAGGAATGTAAGTTCAGGTGTGCCACTAGAGGGTCGTTAATGGAGAAGGACATGGACAGGAATGTAAGTTCAGGTGGGCGACTAGAGAAGCGTTAATGGAGGAGGACATGGACAGGAATGTAAGTTCAGGTGTGCGACTAGAGGAGCGTTAATGGAAAAGGACATGGACAGTAATGTATGTTCAGGTGGGCAACTAGAGGAGCGTTAATGGAGAAGGACATGGACAGGAATGTAAATTCAGGTGTGCGACTAGAGGAGCGTTAATGGGGAAGGACATGGACAGGAATGTAAGTTCAGGTGTGCGACTAGAGGGTCGTTAATGGAGAAGGACATGGACAGGAATGTAAGTTCAGGTGGGCGACTAGAGGAGCGTTAATGGAAAAGGACACGGACAGGAATGTAAGTTCAGGTGGGCGACTAGAGGGTCGTTAATGGAGAAGGACATGGACAGGAATGTAAGTTCAGGTGTGCGACTAAAGGGTCGTTAATGGAGGAGGACATGGACAGGAATGTAAATTCAGGTGTGCGACTAACGGAGCGTTAATAGAGGAGGACATGGACAGGAATGTAAGTTCAGGTGTGCGACTAGAGGAGCGTTAATGGAAAAGGACATGGACAGGAATGTATGTTCAGGTGGGCGACTTAAGGGTCGTTAATGGAGAAGGACATGGACAGGAATGTTTGTTCAGGTGTGCGACTAAAGGAGCGTTAATGGAAAAGGACATGGACAGGAATGTAAGTTCAGGTGGGCGACTAGAGGAGCGTTAATGGAAAAGGACATGGACAGGAATGTAAGTTCAGGTGGGCGACTAGAGGGTCGTTAATGGAGAAGGACATGGACAGGAATGTAAGTTCAGGTGTGCGACTAAAGGGTCGTTCATGGAGGAGGACATGGACAGGAATGTAAATTCAGGTGTGCGACTAAAGGGTCGTTAATGGAGGAGGACATGGACAGGAATGTAAATTCAGGTGTGCGACTAACGGAGCGTTAATGGAAAAGGACATGGACAGGAATGTAAGTTCAGGTGTGCGACTAGAGGAGCGTTAATGGAGGAGGACATGGACAGGAATGTAAATTCAGGTGTGCGACTAAAGGAGCGTTAATGGGGAAGGACATGGACAGGAATGTATGTTCAGGTGTGCGACTAGAGGGTCGTTAATGGAAAAGGACATGGACAGGAATGTAAATTCAGGTGTGCGACTAGAGGAGCGTTAATGGGGAAGGACATGGACAGGAATGTGTGTTCAGGTGTGCGACTAGAGGAGCGTTAATGGAGGAGGACATGGACAGGAATGTAAATTCAGGTGTGCGACTAAAGGAGCGTTAATGGGGAAGGACATGGACAGGAATGTGTGTTCAGGTGTGCGACTAAAGGAGCGTTAATGGAGGAGGACATGGACAGGAATGTAAGTTCAGGTGTGCGACTAAAGGAGCGATACTGGAGGAGGACATGGACAGGAATGTATGTTCAGGTGTGCGACTAGAGGAGCGTTAATGGAAAAGGACATGGACAGGAATGTATGTTCAGGTGTGCGACTAAAGGGTAGTTAATGGAGAAGGACATGGACAGGAATGTTTGTTCAGGTGTGCGACTAGAGGGTCGTTAATGGAGGAGGACATGGACAGGAATGTAAATTCAGGTGTGCGACTAGAGGAGCGTTAATGGAGGAGGACATGGACAGGAATGTATGTTCAGGTGGGCGACTAGAGGAGCGTTAATGGAGGAGGACATGGACAGGAATGTAAATTCAGGTGTGCGACTAAAGGAGCGTTAATGGAGGAGGACATGGACAGGAATGTATGTTCAGGTGGGCGACTAGAGGAGCGTTAATGGAGGAGGACATGGACAGGAATGTATGTTCAGGTGCGCGACTAGAGGGTCGTTAATGGAGAAGGACATGGACAGGAATGTAAGTTCAGGTGGGCGACTAGAGGGTCGTTAATGGAGAAGGGCATGGACAGGAACGTAAATTCACGTTAGTGGCTAAAGGTTAGTTAATGGAAGGGGTCATTAACAGGAATGCAAATTCAGATTAGTGACCAGAGGATCGTTAATGGAAGGGAGGGGACCACAAACAGGAACGGAAATTCATCTGTGCCTAAACGATCGTAGATGGAGAGGGGGGTGTGTGTGGGGTGGGAGGGTTGGGGTGGGGTGGGGTGGGGTGGGGTGGGGTTGTGTTTGTGAACAGGAATGCAAGTTCAGATGAGTGGAAGAATGACAATGTACAGGACTCTTACAGTTACTGACCTTTTAAAGAAACTGGGGCGCGGGGGGCGTGGTTCGGGGGTCCCATTGCCATCTCGCTCTTTATTGCTGGAAACAGATATGGACTTTATTAAGGTATGTGATGCTCACGTACGCGCGATTAAAATATTGCACTGTAATAAGTAATAAATATATAATAATAAATAATACAGAGGAAGGGCGCACTTTGCAGAGTTGCGTCCCCACGCTGTGCCAGGATCGGCTGAGTGTGGGTTATGTACGTGAGTACACGTATAGCCTTTAAAACATATATCGTAACATATTATTTGAAATTGATGTAATGATATGCATGTTGAATATGATGTATAGTTTATTTTAGTTCAAGTCAGGTATAAATGTAGTGTAAGTCCTTCAGCTTAAATGTCGTTTCAAACTATGTCCATTAGTACCCACCCGCCTCCGTGGTCTAGAGGTAGAGCCTCCGCCCGGAGAGCGGAAGATTCGAGGTTCGATCCCCGGCCGCGTCATACCAAAAGACGTTAATAGATGGTACTTATTGTTACCCTGTCTGTCGCTCGGCATTAAGGGTATTGAAACGGGTTCCGTCCGTTAGGTTTTGTTTCAAGAGCATAACTCCTAACCGTTTAATGTCGTCATTTTCTTCAGGCAACTGTTGAACTGGTGTTGTTTGCTATTCATGAAGTTTGATCTTTTATAGATTTTGTGAGACAAAGGCAAGTCTATTTTAAACATTGGTTCAAATAAGAGTTTTATTTTGCAGAGCATAAATCACAAACCATTCAAAGTTTCAGGATGAAACTTTGTAAGCACTTGAGATATCATACACGGGGGATTCTGGGGTTAAGATATGTCCTCAGCAACCCATTGACAGGGGTCTCATGTATGCAGTGGTCAG